>NW_027490032.1:1622500-1792500 GCF_041146795.1 Maylandia zebra | reverse complement strand
CAGTATGAGTTATTGTAACTGACGGTAAAAAGTCAGCACAACGAAAATAAACTCCACCTAAACTTGGTTTATATTTGACCCAGATAGACTGCAGGTCATAACTTCTTACCTGCAGTTTAGTTCACCTGCAGCCGCCTCGGGTCTCTCCTCCTCCCTCCCTTTTCCTCATTCACTTGCTGGCCTCTGTGAAAGCTCCGCCGTAGAAACCACTACCAAACAACTGAGTTATTTTTACACATCGGCCAGTATCTGGCCAATCCACCAGCTATCATTGTTTATACTGTTACAAAAACAAACAAACAAACAAAAATAAAAATGAAAAATCACCATCGGCCCACTGGGCAAATGCCAGGTATGCCCAAAGGCCAGTCCAGCTATGTTGTGTGCCAAATAACACTTCAGAGTGCTCAGCCTTCTTGGGTTAATTGGGTGGAGTGCTGGGAATTGCGCCACCTGGTGATCAGTTGTGGCAGAAAATTCTGGACAGACCTGGTGAGGGTATGCTGGGGGCAGGGGCCATGAAGAGAGAGAGAGAGTATGCATTGTATGCAAACAGCTACCAAACAGCCATCATAATTCGTCATACAATGAGAACAGGACAAATCAACAATTGACAATGACTAATTAATATTAAAATCTGTAACATAATGTATTGTTTGGAGTTTAGTCTGTTACTGTTGCTATTTTTACCATTTCTTCTTGGAGCAACTGTAACCCACATAATTTCCTTAGGGATTAATAAAGTATTCTGATTCTGATAGTTTCAGGATGACCTGCCATTATCCAATGACACATCTGCTTACCTGCATCTTTTGCTCGTTTCTCCTCCTTGTCTTTTCTATTTTTTTTTCTAAACTGAGCACCCGATGGCTTTGAACTTTTCTTGTCCATCTTCCTGGTTTTAATTTTGCACTCCAGTATGAACACAACTCGAGGATCGCCACAACTTAACCTAATAGACCTACATCTTAGTTCACAAATTCACTTTGTCTAAGGTGTATTTCTGGGAATAGGCTTTGATTTACAACATTATGAATGAAATGTGCTCTATTTGGAAGCAGCCCGCTCCTTTCGATGTTGTGTGGGTTGGGTTGTGTGTGACACTTTAAATCATCAAACTGTAAATTATAAATTTTAAATTGTTATTGATACCTTTACTCAGAGTCCTAAAGTGTATATTTATTTTCTTACTCTTCTTATAATTATTGTTTGTTTACTTGCACTGCTGTAACTGGAGCCTCGTCGTCTCGTCTCTCTATATACTGGACTGTATATAGCGAAGATGACAATAAAGTTTACTTTGACTTCAGCAGCGAGCAGGTGCACAGAGGCCTCTCACGCTCACTTTTCGCGTATATAATTTCGAAAAAACATCGTTTCAAATTATAAGTCTGTATTATAATGTCTGGTGTTTTCTTGTTTGTTGTTTTGTTTTTATTTTGTTTTATTTTGCGAGTTGGTTATTAGATGCTGCTCCAGCCAGCCAGAGAATCCCCCGCAGCCCCGCCCTCTCCTCCCTGTGTCGCAAGCAGCAGGCGCACCTCGCAAACGGAGGGCGTCCTTACTCCCAGCAAATGTGCGATAGAAAACCGATCGGTGCCTATGCCATCTTCAGTATGTGCTGGCTGATGTCGGGGCAGCATGAGTACGAACAATTTTATTTTTTTGCCGATGCCCACGATGCCGCCCTGGGCAACCGCCCGTGTCGCCCGTATCAAAAACCGCTACTGCTTCTACCATTGTTTACAGCGCAGTCGGCCACAGTTTTTTTTCTTTTACTTACTTCCGAAAAGAAAACGTCATTTATGCTATTCAACAGGCTACTGAAGAAATTTTTACTTTTTAAAATTATGCAAAATTGCAAAATGCTTAGCTGTGTCACTAACAAAACCTCTGTAACTTTGCTCTGCTTCAGTTCAGCAGAATCAGGTAATGTTCAAATGTTAATGACTTTCTTTCATTTTTGATCTATTGCAGAATATTTTTAAGGTTATCTTCTATAAAATCCCAGGACAGGAAGATCGCCTTCATCTTTTTCTGTGTTTTTGACACAAAGGCATCTGCTGTGATGCTTACACCTTTGATTAAGTCTTGCAAGTGTCAGCTTTCTTTTTATAGATATAAAAATATGGAAATGTACTGATAGTTGATCAGAATTATAATATTTCTGACTGCGGCAAAATTTCACCGATTAAAATCGAATCGAATCAAATTGTGGATCGAAACTATTCAGGACCTTGTGAATTGGAATCTAATCAATTCTAGATATCAGTGACGATACCCAGCCTGAAACATGACTCAAGTGCGTGACCTAGGCAAAACAAAGCAGAATAATCAGTTAAAAAATTAATTCAATCTGGAGATATTTACAAATAATTTAAACTGTGGCAAGTGACTAATTCGACTTGAACAAACACAAAACACGAGTGATCTTTTGCATGGGCAAGAGTCTTGACTAAACACAAAGATCAGATTAACTTGAGTGAGTCCTGTCAGTAACACATTAAGCTAGCCAATATTACTTTTTTTTTAGATCATTTTTAATTTTTTTTCCATAACATCTGTGTAAAATAAAAAATTGTAATCTCAAAAGACTGATAAAAGTTAGAAGACAAAGACATATACATGTATTCTTTTTCTTACAAGGCATCTTGACACCTTTTAAAAAAATCCTACCCTGCAAAACTTTTTTCTTTTTTCTTTTTTTACACCCTTTAAGTTATAATGGTTTTCCCTTTAACTTGCCTCCATAGCTCCATACAATTTCAGACATTGTGTCTCCTCAATCAGCGTAGTATTGGTGGTTTTACATGAATCTTATTTAGTGAAGTTCAGGACTTCATATTCTCGTTGTCAATTATCAGTAACTAATGTATTTTGGCTGGGCAGCACTGGGCAGCACGGAAGCATGGTACGTAACACTGTTGCATCACAGCAAGAAGGTCCTAAATTCATCTCCACCTACTGTATTTTTGTGCGGAGTTTGCATGTTCTCTCTGTGTTTTCACTGGTTCTCTTGTATACTCTGGCTTCCTCCCGGAATCCACACACATGCAGTTAATGAGGTTAGGTTAACTGGTGATTCTAAACTGCCTGTGAATGTGAGTGCCAATAGTTGTCTGTATGTATGTGTTAGGCCTGCGACAGAGTGGCGACCCACCCTGACCTCCCAATAAGGATAAGCACAAGAGAATGGATGGGTGAATAATTTAATTAGGAAAACCACTTTCCTAATTATTCAGAATAAATTACTCTGAATTAAAGACTACTCCTGTTATATTATAAGTCCTTTCTGAGAAATTACCAGCAGTATTATATTACTGTGAATATACATAAAGTAAATTTGTCACATCTATTGGCACTTAGCCATAACGAATTAAACTTCATTTTAAAGCTAATGTAAAGTTGTTTGGTTTGAATTCACAGGTTCTGGAGAGGCAAAACTGACTATTGAGTCTAGCACCTTGTTGGTCCTCAATGACCTGCTGGCCAAAGTGTCCTATACCAGCACCATCTACCATATAAACACTGGAGACCTTGGTATGTGTCAAAAATGTGAAGAGCTATAACCCACATTTTTAAATGACAATTGAATTTGCAAAATGTCATGTGCATTTTACATTAGCATTAATGTATGAGTCCTGTATGTTATATTTAAAATAACTGAAAGAATAAGTCCTGAATTGCTTCTTTGTTATTTTTCTTTAAACAAGAGTCCCGCTTGTTCTGAACCTAAACAAATGTTATTTTTGTGTTCAGTCACTTTCCAGTTTGAAAACTATGAAGCCGTGTTTCCCATTACCATCCAGCAGCCTCATGTACCAGTCCTGTATGACATGGGAACAGGTAGAAGTGTACTCTTCATCAGGGGTCAAAAGCCAAGTCCATATTCATTTAAACGCTTCTTTATTATTTGCATCTTTTTTATCATTGCATACAATTGAGAACATTAGTTATGTTGAGGCAGAATCATTGTCTCCTTCCATCATTGTCATTTTCTCATTAACTTATACTTGTAGAACCCCCTCCCCCCAAAAAACCAACCAAACAAACAAACAAACACTATACTCTCAAAACTCTTCTTCATTCCTAGTTGTTTCCACCTGAAACAGTTTGCTTAGTTAAGAACTAGTAACTGATTAGTTAGAAATATCATCCTAAAGATGTAGGAACTCCACAAGAATATAATAATTATGTCACAATGTTTGAAACGGACTCACGTGCAGACCAGGTATCCTTGGCAAAGAGAAAGTGCGTTTATTTACAGTGAGACACCAGGTGAGGATATATATACAATGCGGCGGGGGAAAGGGTCCGGGGCTCCAGGGTCCAGGGGGAAACAGGGATTAATCCAATACACGCTCTCAGTGGGTTCCAAACACACGCTCGCTCGGGTCCAGGGCAGACCTATATACACACAGAGAAACAAGTCCAGGTTAGGGATAGTCTCAAACTCACAGATACCGATTCAGATACAGATTCAGGTTCAGAGGGACTGACGCTGATGGCTCAACGATCCAGCGAAGGATGACACAGGTCCTTCATCATAAATAGTGCTCCAAATCAGCTGGGATCGGCTGCAGGTGTGACTGTGAGCACAGGTGCGTGGGCCAGGGGTGGGAGCCCGTAATGAGCACTGCCCCGGCAGAGGAGAGAGAGCGCGAAGGAAAAACAAACAAAACATGTTGCCAAACACAGAGTCAGCCAGTGAGGCACGGGGACCAAGACAGTACCCCCCCCCCCCCCACCCCCCCACCCCCCTCCCTTAACGGGAGCCTCCCAGCGACCCACCACGCTTACCCGGATGCGAACGGTGGAACTCCAGCAGCATGCGCTTATCCAGAATGGCCGCTCGCGGGACCCAAGAACGCTCTTCCATGCCATACCCCTCCCAATCCACTAGGTATTGAACACCACGCCCCCGGCAACGTGAGTCCATGATGCGGGTGATCGAGTAGGCGGGCAAGCCATCCACAAGCTGGGCGGGAGGCGGGGGCCTGGAAGGAGGGCACAGAGTGATAGGTTTACGCTACAAACCTATTCGCTGGAACGTTAAGGACAATTTGCTACACAGCAAAACAAGACACGAGTAGGCAAAGATCTTCATGTTTCTCGTGCACGGGAGAGAACCGGACAAACGCCGTTCCTTCGCTTGACCCCAGTCGCTCTCGTCCGTGGAGACATGGAATTCACATTTTTCTCCCTTGACAAACAGTCAATTCTCAAGGAGGCATTATAGAGGCATTATAGAACCTGCCTGACGTGGTTTTTGTGTTCTGACTGGGATTTTGAAAAGATCAGAATGTCGTCTAAGTAGACGAAAACAAAGCGGTTAATAAAATCCCGAAGCACATTATTAACTAATGCCTGAAAAACTGCCGGGGCGTTGGTTAAGCCAAAGGGCATAACCAAATACTTGAAATGCCCCAGGTGGGTGTTAAAGGCAGTTTTCCACTCATCGCCTTCGCGAATGCGGACCAGATTGTAAGCGTTTCTCAAATCCAACTTACTAAAAATGGTTACTCCCTGAAGATCCTTCATATTAAATCATTTTTTGAATAATAATTTTTAAAAATATTTCTTCACGTCATTATGCTGGCCACAAGTAGAGGTGACAGTGGCCACGAGATTGAGATCCAGGCATTAGAGGCTCTTAATGCGTGCTTTTTTTTTTTTAGCCATTCTTGGGTGTTTTTAGCTGTGTGTTTTGGGTCATTGTCCTGTTGACCTGCGACTGAGACCAAGCTTCCTGACACTGGCCAGCACATTTCTCTCTAGAATCCCTTAATAGTCTTGAGATTTCATTGTACCCTGCACAGATTCAAGACACCCTGTGCCAGATGCAGCAAAACAGCCCCAGAACATAACCGAGCCTCCCCCATGTTTCACAGTTGGGACAGTGTTCTTTTCTTGATATGCTTCTTTTTTCCATCTGTGAACATAGAGCTGATGTGCCTTGGCAAAAAGTTCAATTTTGGTCTCATCTGTCCACAGGGCATTCTCCCAGAAGATTTGTGGTATGTCAACATGTAGTTTGGCATACTCCAGTCTGGCTTTTTTATGATTTGTTTTCAACAATGGTGTCCTCCTTGGTCGTCTCCCATGTAGCCCACTTTGGCTCAAAAAGCGACGAATGGTGCACTGATGTTTCTTGCGCATGAAGTTCAGCTTGGATGTCTTTAGAAGTCTTCCTGGGCTTTTTTTGTTACCATTTGGATTATCCGTCTCTTTGATCTGTCATCAATTTTCTCCTGCGGCCACGTCCAGGGAGGTTGGCTACGGTCCCATGGATCTTAAATTTCTGAATAACATGTGCACCTGTAGTCACAGGAACATTTAGCTGCTCAGAGATGGTCTTATATCATTTACCTTTAACATGCTTGTCTATGATCATCTTTCTAATCTCCTGAGACAAATCTTTCTTTTGCTTCCTCTGGTCCATGTTGAGTTTGGTACACACCATGTCACAAAACAACACAGTGATTACCTGGAGTCCTATATATATGCCTACTGACTGATTACAAGATTATAGACACCTGTGATGCTGATTAGTGGACACACCTTGGATTAACATGCCCCTTTGGTCACATTATTTCCATTCTTTTCTAGGGGTACCATCATTTTTGTCCAGACCTGTTTCATGCATTTATTTTTTTAAGTAATTCACTTGAAGCATGGTTGTGTCACGGCTGGGGCAGCGGTTGTGTCACGGCTGGGGCAGCAGTCGTGTGGTTGAATGAATGAGGATCCAAGATGCAGATGGCAGTGGAGATGCGAGTGGAGCTTGATTTACAGTGAAAATAACAAAGGTGAGGGCAGAACTGAACATAAACCTAAACTGGGAAAAACTAACAAACAAACCTGAAAACATAAGGACACCGGGAGATATGCAGAGATGGCAGATGAAGAAGGCTGGGCAGAGAGACGCAGAGAGACGCGGAGAAACACTGAATTAACACGGAGTCACACAGAGGATTTACTGAGAAACACAGACGACGCAACAAGGAACAGAGGCAGACACACACTATAAATACACAGAAGGTAATGAGGGAATGGCACACAGGAGGGGAACACAGCTGAACCTAATTCACCAGACGAGACACAAGCCTTCAAAGTAAAACAGGAAACACACAGTCTGTTTTACAACACAAACACAGGGACACGAACAGCGCAAAGAGGACAGACACAGGTACGGCTGATAAAACAATAAACTCCAGGTTCAACCCTAAACTAATACAAAATCAGAATTAACACAAAACACATGGTGAAATCCAAAGGAAACACAAAACGCTGGGTCAAAATGACCAAGGATCATGACAGGTTTAAAAGCAGGGTTTGACTTTCATTGTTTAATATTTATAGAATTTTTATTTATTATTAGTTTTGTCAGATTAAAGTTATTTCTTTGACCATTGTGAGTTTTTTGATTGACCAAAGGTTACCAACTATTTTGTCAACAAAGTAACTGTATTCTGAATATCGCCTTTTTAAACGGTAACTGTAATGGAATACAGTTACTGATATTTTGTATTTTAAATAAATCAAATCACTTTTTTTTTTTTTTTTTTATTGTCACATCACATGTGCAGGCACACTGGCACAGCACATGCGAGTGAAATTCTTGTGTGCGAGCCCCACAAGCAACAGAGATGTGCAAACACAACAACACAAACGAGCAAAATACAAGAATGGCCAACCTGAAACTAATAAATATATGTACAATATATAATAGTGTATGCATTTCTGGATGTGTATACTAAATATTTTCCTATGTGTGTGTGTGTGTGTGTGTGTATATACACATTTTTACAAATTAAATAGTAAAAAAATAAAATAATAATAATAATAATAATAATTATAAAATATACAGAGTTGAATATGTGCAAAACAAGTGGCATTTATATACAGTGTGGAGTGCATAATGTTGAAGTTCCAGTAGTGAAGCTGAGGTGTCTATGACGTGTTCAGCAGTCTGATGGCCTGATGGAAAAAGCTGTCTCTCAGTCTGCTGGTACGGGACCGGATGCTGCAGAACCTCCTTCCTGATGGAAGCAGTCTGAACAGTTTATGGCTGGGGTGACTGGAGTCCTTGATGATCCTCCCCGCTTTCCTCAGGCACCGCTTCCTGTAGATGTCTTGGAGGGAAGGAAGCTCACCTCCAATTATCCGTTCAGAGCACCGCACTACTCGCTGGAGAGCTTGCAGTTGTAGGCGGTGCTGTTGCCATACCAGGTGGTGATGCATCCAGTGAGGATGCTCTCAATGGCACAGTGATAGAAGGTCCTGAGGATGCGGGGGCTCATGCCGAATCTTTTCAGTCTCCTGAGAAAGAAGAGGCGCTGCTGGGCCTTCTTCACTGTTTTGTTTGTGTGTACTGACCACGTAAGATCCTCAGCCAGGTGTACGCCAAGGAACCGGAAGCTGCTCACTCTCTCCACAGCAGCGCCGTTGATGGTGATGGGGGTGTGTACTTCTCTGCACCTCCGGAAGTCCACTATCAACTCCTTTGTCTTTGCGACGTTGAGGGTGAGATGGTTGTCTTGACACCAGTGGGTCAGGGCGCTGACCTCCTCCCTGTAAGCCGTCTCATCACCGTTGGTGATAAGACCCACCACTGTAGTGTCGTCCGCAAACTTCACAATGATGTTGGAGTTGTTAGTGGCCATGCAGTCGTAGGTGTAGAGTGAGTACAGGAGAGGGCTCAGTACACACCCCTGTGGAGCACCAGTGTTCAGTGTGATGGGGGATGAGGTGATGCTGCCCAGTCTGACCACCTGGCGTCTGTCAGACAGGAAGCTAAGGATCCAGCTGCAGAGGGAGCTGCTCAGTCCTAGATCCTGCAGTTTCCTGTCCAGCTTCGAGGGAACGATGGTATTGAATGCTGAGCTGTAATCTACAAACAGCATCCTCACATACGTGTCTCTCTTCTCCAGGTGTGACAGGGCAGTGTGTAGTGTCAGGGCTATGGCATCATCAGTGGACCTGTTGTGGCGGTATGCAAACTGTAGAGGGTCCAGTGAGTCGGGTAGTGCAGAGCAGATGAAGTCCCTGACCAGCTTCTCGAAGCATTTGCTTACGATGGGGGTCAGGGCTACAGGTCGCCAGTCGTTCAATGAGGAGATGGTGGAGGATTTGGGTACAGGGACGATGGTGGCCATTTTGAAGCAGGCTGGGACTACAGACAGAGAGAGGGAAAGGTTGAAGATGTGCGTGAACACTCCAGCCAGCTGAGCCGCGCATGACTTGAGGAATCCCGTCCGGACCAGTAGCTTTGCGTGCGTTCACCTTCCTGAAGCACCTCCGCACATCCTCCTCAGACACAGTGTGCGCACTGACGTCAGTGTGCGCACCTTACATACACCTCCCTCAGCCACTCTTTCATCATTTCCTCATCCATCCAGCCCTTTTCATTTACCTTAATGATGATTCCTGCTGGAAACTTCTCTTTAGGCAAAGTCTTTCTCTTAAAAATCACCATAGGCGGCAGTTTCTGTCCATTAGCATGGCAGCCAAGCACAACAGTGAAAGAAGACTTTTCATGCCCCGTTGTGCGTATCGCTACCATGCTGGTCCCCTTCTTCTCCACAGTGTGACTCACCGGGATGTCAAAAGTGAGCGGTACCTCGTCCATGTTTGTGATGTGGCTGGGCTGGATGTTTTTGTCGCCGATGTGTTTGCTGCAGTAGGAGCGGAAGATGGCCAGCTTTTCCTTATAATCCGCTGGAAGTTGCTGCGCTACCGTAGTCCTGGTCCGGATGGAAAAATGGCACCGTTTCATAAAAAGTGAAAGTGAAACTGCTTTTAGCCGAATGGTGACCGTCGAAACGCTTCTCCCACTCGTTCTTTGCTCGATGATCCACCGCTCAAGTCTTTCCTCCAACTCGGGCCACCTCGCCTTATGTCCGCGGAAACTCAGCTGCGTTTTCTTGACCTGCCAGAGCTTGTTTTCTAGCTTCCTCCATTTGCGAACCATCGATTCGTTAATCTTAAATTCTCTCGCCGCTGCTCGATTTCCATGTTCCTCCGCGTAGCTGATGGCCTTCAGTTTAAACTGTGCTTCATAAGCGTGTCTCTTTGCCATTTTCAGGGTTGCCCCCACACTTCACCGTTTAGCGTTCTCATGGTGTTCTCTACTACGTCCTCCTTACAACACACAGGGCGCACTGCGGTATAGGGCGCGCCGTACTTTTTGAAGAAAATCTAAGACTTTTAAGTGCGCCTTATGGTCGTGAAAATACGGTAGTTTGAATGATTCAGAAATCTAATGCTACTCGGTGCCATTACTAGTAATCCATCATTTATAACAATATTCTCTGTATACTTCTGTTTGTTAGATATCAGCTCTCAAGTTACCATTGTCACAAAGACCTTCCTGCGCTACAAACAACTGAGGGTGTTGTTGGATAGCATCCGGAAATTCTATAGTAACATAAAAGTGATTATTGCAGATGACAGCTTAGAACCAGAGAGCATTACTGGAGAAAACATCCAGCATTACATCATGCCTCCAGCACAGGTATGCACATGCAATAATTTCATGATTTATGAGTATTTACCAATATTTTGGACTAAAATTACATTTATAGAATATTAGATATGCAATTGTCGATTCAATTTATGGAAGATTTATCAAGTACAATTTCAGTCAAACCATCAAACCAGGTACCATTCCGATATATGAATTTGGGATGGGGTTTTTTTTTCCCCCTCAGGGCTGGTTTGCAGGCAGAAATCTGGCTGTGTCGCAGGTTACCACCAAGTACTTCTTGTGGGTGGATGACGACTTTTTGTTTTCTGAGAAGACAAAGATAGAGAAACTTGTGGAGGTGATGGAGGCAGTCCCAGAACTAGATATGGTAAGGATAAAATAGCTTGTGTTGGATCGTTCAGTTTGTTTTAACTGGTTTAAGTAGAACTGTAACAGCTACAGTAGTAGGCTGATGACCCCAACGTTGTACTTTTAGAATATGCAGCCTTTGTTGTTCACCTAGGTTTTTGTATTCAGGTGGCAAAAACTAACAATTCTAACCAACACAGAGAAAAATTATTTTCAAGATTCAAGAATTAGGGTGAAGGGGATGGGATGGTATTTTTACAGGTGATACTGTACACTTAATGAGTTAAAAAGGAAGGGGAAAAGAGGAAGCGAGCTGAGTATGTAACAAACTGAGATGGTCTTTTGTTTTCAAAAGTAATTTAAGAATATTCTTCTCAGTCACCAGTTTTGAACATCTGTTACATCTGTTTAGGGTTGACTTTATAATGAGTTGTTTGGTTTTTCTCTAATTAGGTTGGTGGGTCAGTGCAAGGGAACAAGTTTCACTTTTCTATTCTGTATGAGGAAGGAGATGAAAACGAAGGTGGCTGCCTCTACAGGAAGTCTGGTGGGAAATTCCATTCCCTTCCTAGTTACCCACAATGCCATTTGGCCAGTGGAGTGGTCAACTTCTTCCTGGCTCGTACAGATGCCATGCAGAGGGTGAGATTTGACCCGAAGCTCCAGCGAGTAGCACATTCAGGTAAGTCCAGATCTCAAAACAGTTTACATTGAAAATTGCAGTATGATTTTTTTGTCAAATGGCAAATCTCTCTTTCTGACTTTAGAGTTCTTCATGGATGGCCTGGGCTCTTTGATGGTTGCCTCATGTGGTGATGTGACAATTGACCATCAACCTAAAACAGACGGAAACCGTAATCCTACCTACAACAAATTCAGAAGCCCTGGAAGAAATGATGCAGAATTCAAACTGCAGCTTCACTTTTTCAAAAACTACCTTAAGTGCATTAGATATGGATAGAAGACTATAAACGAACATAAGGGTCAGTTGTTGTCATACATGTTGCACTTCATCTGAACATTTTCTTATTTTTCATTTGTATTGTTTTGTCATTGTTCCAGAATTGACAGAGCTTGGGATTATAAGTGAAAATAGCTATTTTGTGGCTTTCTGTTGGGTTTTATTGTTCCTGATTTGATTTCTTAATTATTCTATAGAAAGTTTGATGTCTTATGCTATTGTTAATAAGGTTAGGGTTATTTAATCTCGTTTATTGAACTTTTATTGTTCTGTTTTCTCCACTATTTCTTTTTCTTCAATATATCAATGCTTTTGTTGCTAGTGTGACCTCTGTGTAGTGTCTTCTCTCATCTGCATTCACAACAAAAAGGCAATGGTTAGAATGCTCTCTTTTTAATGTCGTGGGCAATCAGCACAAAATCTCGCAGGAATCCTCCATTATTCTCAGGATTACATTTCCACTCGCAGTGTGATCATATAGTGGTAAATTTATACAACCAAAATAGAAAAACTTCAACACCATTAACATTGCATGTTAAATTTCCCTAATGAAAGGAATATAGAAATATATTTTAAAGCTGTACATGAAACAATGTAAATTCTCTAAACAGTGTAGCACAGTCACATACCTGCATTCACAACAAAAAGGCAATGGTTAGAATGCTTTCTTTTTAATGTCGTGGGCAATCGGCACAAAATCTAAACGGGAAAGCAACAACAGAGTTAGCTAACTATGCTCCCATTTTGTTTCCTCTCCTCCCAATAAATAAATCTCACATAAACGTGCACTCAGTTCAACATAAAGACTGGAGAAATGACCTGCAACAAATGATGTATAAACAACAAAAATAATCGGGTCAGACTGTATTACTTTAACAGCCTGCGATATGATTTTTCCTCCTGTTAAGGTTCAAAAATTGAGGAAGGAGAGTACAAACCACCCTTGGTCCAGAAGCTCTTGGTCAAACAATGATTTTTAATGAATACACACGTGTGGGAAGAACACTCTGTGCGCAGACAGCAAGTGGTCTTCGACTTACTCAAAGCATACACAGATTTTTATACTGTCAGGGCTTAAATTTAATGACGCCCCTTTAACGTCACAAATACATTTTATACATAGATCAGATCAACACCACAATGACTTTTACCACCGTTCGAAAGAACATCATCTTCTATTTTCATGGCTGGCACTTCCTGTCTACCTTTCAGTTCTTGTCTTGTTCCTCTTTCTTGCCGAGACAACAAGGAACGGTTCCTCTTTTACCGAGACAATTTTGCAGTTACAGCCAGACATGACTAACCTCTCCTCTAAATAAATCTGACTAAAAGTGTGTGTGTCACGACCTCACTCAGCCTCTATGTCACCTCTCGCACTTCTGACCTTTTACCAGACCAGAGGCTCACTGAGACTATGTATATGTCATCTGCTAAATAAATGTTCTAATCAAAAACCTCTAATGAAACCTTAATATAAAATGACCTGATATAAATGTTTTGTAAGCATGTATTGCAATTCCTTCTATGTTCTAGTTTTCCCTCAGCATGGATCATCTAGACACTCTCACTAGTGAAGCTTTAGACCATTAATGAACCTGAACATCAACTCAAATAAGCACAGATATGCAATATGTATAAAATAGTTATAACTGCACCTGGAATACAAAGTTAATTTAATACCTGTATGCATAAAACCTTAAAGCCTTCTTAAAGCTATCTGTTACATTGTTAAAGCAATGATCAATTTGAATAACCTAGTAATTCAAATGGCCTCGTCTGGCCTGCTGCTCAAAATAACCTAAGACTGGTTTCACTTCTGCAAACTCTCTGCAAGCCTGTTTCCTGTCAGCCTGTGACTTTTAGCCTTTTCTGAAAGACACACTGTTCAACCTCTGAATGCAATATAAACTACAGATTATATTATTAATGCAATGGTAATAATGATGATTATTTAACAATAGCAGTAAAATAATTTCCCTGCTCCACACTCCCCACGACATTTGCGCATTCCTTACCTCGCAGGAATCCTCCATTATTCTGAGGATTACCCAGAATCTAGTGATGTGACGTTCTGTATCGAGGCTTCGGAGCGTGTGTCGAGTAATGGAGGGGGCGTTTCCGTGAAGCGCGTATCGAGGCTTGCTTCATTTATGGGAGGAGCTGAAAATGATGACGTCCGAAGCCTCGCTGCCCGGTTGTACCACGTGACTGGTTCAGGAAGCGGTTCGAACTTTGCCGCAAATAATCATTTCCCATACTGCCAGTATAAATATACACAGTATACTGCCATCACTACAATATACATGTTTTACACACTACTTTTGTTGTTGACATTTACAGGCTGTGTGCAAAATGCCACACTCTTCAAATTCATGCCAACTAATATTTTTACGTCCAGTAGGTGTCCTACTAGAGCAAATGAAGCTTCAAGACGCTTTGCGTTGGGGTGAACCAATTGGATGAAAAGCTTCAGTGCTTCATGAGGCTTCATCTGCCCATCACTACCAGAATCCCTTGCCCTTTGTGAATGTTGCAGGGTGACTTTATATATATATATATATATATATATATATATATATATATATATATATATATATATATATATATATATATATATAAATTTTTTTATTTATTTATTTATTTATTTTTGGTATCTGTAGATACCAAAAGGAGGCAATTCTGTAGTATGCATTGCATGGGAGATATTCAGGTTTAGAAAGGTGCTCTACAGAGGACAGTTGTGCATTGCTGGTAGTCAGGAGGATAAGCAGCTCCCGACTGTCAGAAATGCTCTGTGCGGGTAACAAAGTCGGCTCAATGCACATCCAGGAATCCGTGTGAAAGAAAGGTGTCGCTGCAGCTAGGCTCTCAGGATAGTGAGGCTTTTATTTATATTTGCATCCTGGTGCGTTAAAACTAGCAGCCTCTGTGTCCCGCTTGGATCCTCATTCCGAAAATTCAGACATTTAAATAAAATGGTGAATTGGCTAGTGATGAGGAGCCACTTAGCTCCGTAAAATGAGGTTTGATTAAATTAAACTCTTATGAACAGCTATGAATTCTACCTCTCTGCTGATGTGTTCCAAACAAACGATGCTTTCTACATTACCAAATTGTGTGCTAACTACCTCACACCGCTGTGTCTGGGATCTGAAAAAATAAAAAGTTAAAAAGATATACCTTGCGGCAGTTGTGAAGTGCTGATGAAAATACTGTGTGTGTGATGGGGTGTTTTTATATAGGTGGACTTGGTTTCAGTTGGGTTCTGAGATGCTGATATAAAGAGGAGGTTGTAAAGAGAAAGGTGGAAAAACTATGGTGGTTCGGTTAGTCAGTAGGAGGTGTAATTGTCTGCCTGTAGAGATAAAGGTGTGGGGTGTAAGAAAATGTGAAAAACCTTTGGAGGTTCAGTTGGACATGGTTTCAGTTGACCTCTGACATGATAGGATAAGATAATGGAACTGTTTGTAATTAAAAATGTGGAAACTATGGTGATAGGTTTGTAGCTTGAACCTATTCGCTGGAACGTTAAGGACAATTTGCTACGCAGCAAAAAGCAAGACACAAGGCACCAAAGTTATCTGGTGACCTGCCTGGAGCCAAGCGTCGTCCCACCACTTGACCTCTGTCAGACTCCCAGCCAGGTCCCCCATAGCACTCCTTTTATTGTGGTTACATGAATATGCATAGGGTCATTAACATATAACATCTTACATAGGTATACATGTGAACAAAGAATACTGTGTGTGTGTGTGTGTGTGTGTGTGGGGGGGGGGGGGGGGGGGGGGGGGGGGGGGGGTCAGAGTGTGAACCCATAAACGACTTCCCTAAACCTGCTGGTCTGGAAAATCCAACAGTTCATCTAAACAAAAGGCACTTAACCTAAAAGAGATACAGCCACGTTTATCCTCCCATAAAACAATTAAACGAGGTACGACCTCTTCAGGATGTAGGTGTGCATTCCAGTGTGGAATACACACCAAGCCTTTGCGGCCTGCTAAAGATCACACATCCTGTCACTACACAATTGATTATACACCTCTAAGCATATATGGTTAAATATTTCTAAGCATAAATGACAATCAACAATACAAAACCTAACATATGGAACTACAGTTGGGATGTGTGCTGGGATGCTCTTGGTAAAGGGAGCCTCTTTTATTGTTTTATGAATTGTTTTGCTGACTGTTGGGGGCCTAACTGTAACCCACTCTGTCTAACTGTTGCAGAGTTAAGAATATGTGGTTTTAGAAGTATCACAAGAAAAGTTTATTTCTAAAGGAATACCTGTTGTTGTTTGTGGTACTCTATTTAAAACTATTAGCCTCTGTGTCTTTTCGGAGCACTAAAGAAAAAAGTAAAATGCTCCTAAAGTAGTTAAATCATCCATGTGTGATCAACAAGCCTCTGTGTGTTTCAGAGCACTAAATAAAAAGCAGAATGATCCTAACTAGTTAAAATACCCCTAAACTAGTTAAATTAAATCATCTATGTCTAAATAACTGAGCTCTGAGACCTATACAATCCTTTTAAAAATAGTTTAATTAAAACACATAATGGTTTCATTAAATAAAACTCTATTAAACACATGTAAACTCATATGACCCCTGAACCCACATGTACCCACATGGTGACTCTTTTGCTGATAGAAGCTGGACAGAAGTTTGGACTGTGTTTAGAAAAAAGTTCCCAAAGTAAAGTGAAAACCATCAGCAAAATACTGACTGGGAAAAATACTGATGCTGTTGTCAAGACAATTAAAATTAAGGTAAATTACAAAAGCAAAAGTAAATTTAAAAATAAATTAAGGTAATTTACAGTTCATATCAACAACTAACTTGTTATACTTAAAGCAGACGTCAAAGGCAGGGAGTATCTTGGTTTATAGAGTCTGTCCCTGAGAGTTTAGAGGTGCATAGAAGTTTGGTCTCTCTCGTTTCTTTCTCAGCACGACCGAAAATAAATTCCACATCAGCAGAGTTAATAATGCTGCTGCTGCTGTCAGGAAAATTAAAATATTCTTCCAGTCCTTTCTCTCTTCTTGTGGTGGTGAAGTTGATCTCTGCTCAGCAGCTGCTGTAAAAGACATGAAAATATCTACTTGTGCAGAAATAAAATGAGAACCATCAGGATGTTTGACATGAACAACACTTCATGTTTTTCAGTCATAAATCACAAACATGGCAAATAAAAGTTGAACAGACCATAAATATAAAAGTGATTGTTCAGTTTTGACTTGTTAAAACTTACCAGTGACGTTGAGTCTGCAGCTCGCAGAGCTGAGACCATAATCTGTGTTTACTTGACACTTGTATTGACCCGAGTCCTCAGTCCTGAGTTTGCACAGCTTCAGTCTGATTCGTCCTTCTCTGAGGGCGTCTTTGTCACTCTGAACTTGTCCTGAAAACTTTTCATCCTGAGACTCTGAGACTTCAGCACCATTATGGACACGATACAGGACTGAGAGTTTATCATCAGTTATCAGTTCACAGTAGATGTTTAGATATCTGCCTGTTTCTACTGTGAACGTCCACTCCAGTGTGATGTTGTGGTTCTCCTCGGCCTGGTAGGAGGTCTGAGTCACATTCACTACAACTGATCCTGTTGAGGAGACAAAGACAGAGAGAGGAGCAGACACTCTGAGAACTTTAGTTTAGAGGTTTTGGTTTTAATTTTACTTTAAATTTTATGCAATCCATGAACTTCAAAAATAGAATGTTGGTGTGCTCTCTAAATCTTAATCATGCAGATGTTTTCTGAAGTTTCCATAAAGTTTGATGTGAAGTTTTAGATGTGTTGCCTCAGGCTTCTCCACTGTCCTCTAAGTGTTGAAATCTAAGTGACCAGGGAAGTACACAGAGGGATTTGTAATGTAAATTATTGCTACAAAGCATCTCTCCATACAGAGATGCTTCTTCACACTGAAGCTTGTGCATGTTTTAATCAATCAATCTTTATTGACAGACTTTATGTCCATAGTTCTAAACAAAACAAAACAGAACAGATACACCTTAATAAAAAATATATGAAATATTTGTACAGATATAAAACCACAAAATACATAAAATACACAATGACTTAAAAGAAATCAGTAAATACACAAACACTTCAAGTAGTGCTTCCTCAGACTGGATGAGTAACGGGAACAACTCACTGTCACATCTGTGTGTTAAAATTTTACAGTTAGTGGAGCCATGCAGTCGTTCTCTAAAAGTGAACATTAACTTCCTTAAAAGTGCTTTAAAAATCCAAACACTCTCAGCTACTGCTTGTAAGATGACCGCCGGAGGTAGTACATAGCTGTGTGCAATAAGCTTTAAACAAAACGAGTCACTTTAACTGGAAGTGAACAAAAGCTGAATTTGCGTGAAAATGCATTTGCCTGCACATCGAGCTTACAGCGTTGTATCTATACGTCATCATCATTTATTTGATCAGGAATAAAGTGACTGAGGTATTTCACCTTTTTATGAACCTCGAGGGTTTTTTGGACCGTTTTAACAGAGGGAAATTTAGCTGTTTGTCCTGCTTGGCTCTACATATCAACACTTTTATCAGCATTGTTCTTTATATCATATTGCACAACATATTCAGAAGCTGCTGTAATCCAGCACTACTGGGACTAAAAACAACCAGGTCATCTGCATACATAGGATGATCTCTGTGAGGAAAAAATAAATCGATAGGATTTTAAAATCAAACTCACCTGCACAGGTAAAGCCCACGAGGGAGACAGACAGTAAAGTCCAGCAGAGCCACGGAGATGTTACAGCAAACATGTTTCATGAAGCACACTTAAAGTTCATAAACGGAAGTTATGTTGGGTGATGGAAGGAGTCGTGTTTTTGGTTCCTGTTTTTTTATTTTTCCCAACGCCCATGCTTGTTATTGGATAAAGTGCTGTCGACGGTTCACTGGCTGTCTCCCTGGTCACACCCCCTCTCATCGCTGACAGATTCTCTTACACATAAGTAAGGTGGCTGATTAGGAGCAAAGTGCCCAAACGATGTTTTTGAGCTTGGAGAAGAAATTGCTCTTTACACACAGAGCAAAGGAAAACCGTTGCCAGATCTAAACTGGCTGTGTGACTGTGGGACAGGTACAGGGACATCCTGTGATCGGGATGTTCCTGGTACCAAGGAAATTATACCACGTTACTCAGCCAATCAACTAATCGATTAGTACAATCATGATCACATTTTAAATGTCACATAGCGGCATAGCGCATAAACATGTCACATTGTACTTTAAACACGTTATACAAAATTACAAAGAGAATGGAGAAAAATGCATTTTTAATAAATTAAACGTTTTTGTGCATTATTAAAAAACATTACTGAAAAAGATGTCATATAATATTAAAATATCTAATATGATCTGATAAATTTGCCAAATTAACATCTGAAAAAGAAATATCATCAGCTGTAGCGTGTGGCATTATGACTGATGCACATTCTCCCAAAATTCATGACAACCATCTCTATAAGACCTCAAATCTAAAATAATAATAATAAAAAAAATCAGCTAACGATGCTTTGGCTACAGCCTGACCTAGTGGCAGATGGCTGAAGACACAGTGGGAACAATAATGCATTTGCCATAAGTTTAATTTTTAAAATAGCTTTTATAGCTTCTTTTTTTTATTTTTTACTTTACACATAACCCATCCATAAATCATCTTGACTACATGTTATTTAAATACATTTACTAATATAAGCAAAGCTATTAGACACATAAAAAACTTCCATCAGGTAAAGTGTTGATCCTCCAGGTGAGTGAGTAGAGTTGAGTGTGTGTGTGATCAGAGGTGAAGCTGCTTCCTGCTTGTTGATGTTTGTTTCTAAAGATGTTGTTGATGAGACTTTGTAGAAAGCAGCTGGTCTGAGTGATGTGATCAGAGTGCAGTAGATAATGTCTGACAGCAGTTTGAAGAGGAAATGGATTCTGTTCTGTTCTTCACTCATCACCTACCTGACAGCTGACACCTCACACCTGTTTCTCACCTGCAGGTCAGACAGGAGGAGACACAGAGGATGGAGGGAAGGAGGGTGGAGGGAAGGAGGGTGGAGTCAGTAGAGGACGTTATGGGCTGATAGCTTCTGGTTTGTTACTTCTCGTGTTCATCTTTTTTTTTGTGATTGCTCCAAAACTCCCAAAGAAGAATTGATCTTCTATCTTCTGAGGCATCTTTGCTGAATAATTGAATAATTCAGTTTAAAATCCATCTTTATCCTGGCTCTTGGTCCATCCCCTCAGCTGACCATCATAATTAAACCGCTGTCAATTAAATAGTAATGAATATTTATTTTGATGTTGAGAGTTAAATTATTATTCCAGATGTTTTGATGTCACATTTAAGATGTTTTGTCATTAAAGTCTTTGGAAACGAAAAAAAAATTTTTTTGCCCAATTTAGCATCTGCATGACATTCTGGCTTAACTGCATTTTAATGTATTTGTCTGCTGACTTGTTCTTTTAAATGTCAGGACAAATTTCTACTCAGATCATCAAATATTCACACAGTACAGGAAGAACTTAACATTTTTCACACTCCTTCTGACCCCTATTGTGTGGATGATTCCCTTTCTGTTACGTCTCCTCCAGCACAGTCTGAGTCACGAAGCGGCTTTTTGCACAGAACGAATCAGAGGTCACACAGCTCCAAAAGTCAAATGATATTTTTTAAAATAGTTCATTTTTGTTCCTGAAATTAAGAGCATTTCTTTAACTCATAACTAAAACATAAAGGGTTAAGATAACACAAATTTATCGTGTTACAGGGTTAGTGTTGGTCTCACGTCTCTTAGCCTCAAACCATCCAGACAATTGAGTTACTTTGTATCAAAGCCAATATGATGCTAAATGAAAGAAACATTTGTACCATGTTAGATGAGGGCACTTTGCTTATTTCCTGCAGGAAGTTTCCTCTGTACCCTCTGGTAGTAACTGAAGACCTGACACATGTGAGAGTGACTCATTGTCTGTTAGCTGACAACTAATAGCTGGCAGCTAAAATCAAAAGAAACACTTTAACCCTGAAAAGACTTTCCTTTTTGGCCTAAAAACAAAATGACGTAACAAACAGCCTGTGTGGATAAACCCACACTGAAAGTTTTCACAGACATTTTTTATTATTATCAGTAAAAACTGACTGACAGCCACATGGGCTCAGCAGTACTTCAGACATTCAATTCAACGTTTCAAAGAAGAAAAAGCTCCACGCTGTTATCAGAGAAAGGTGCAAAGACCAGCCTCTGTGTTGGTGTGGAGGATTTGCACATATGTGAAGACACCATCAGTTGAGGCTTCCATCGCCCTCGTGAAAAGAATCAGGAAGAATTTCCACTTGTACAATTGTAAAAATGAGTTTCTTCATTTTCAGAAAGATTAAGATGTGAAATTAAAAGAAAAGGTGAGGGGGTTGCAGGCATCAATTTCTAAATGTGTTTATCAAATAGAAATGAGTTTGTTACTAAAAACACTGAAAATCTTTTCTCTGTTAATTTGCCTGTTAAATTAAAGTTAAAGTGAATGACCACATTTTAGTTTTTATTGCAGTTTTAGAAAGTTTCCCAATGCTTTTGAAAATGGGGTTTGTAAAACATAGAGCATTATTAATATCTACATATATTTCTATCTATTCGTGTTATACAAAAAGGACTTGTATAGAACAGACATACAAACAAAAGGTTCTTGTATGAATGTGTGTGAATGCGGAAGTTTATATAAAACATTTGAAATGCTCAGGTCAATTACAAAAGCAACATATAAGAATCAGTTCATTTACACAGCTCATATCAACATGTAACTTGTTATACTTGAAGGAGACGTCAAAGGCAGGAAGTACCTTGGTTTAGTGACTCTGGATGTTTACAGCTGTACAGAAGTTCAGCACTTTTTTCTAAACACAGTCCAAAGTAAAGCGCACATCAGCAGAGCTACTAATGCTGCTGCTGCTGTCAGGACAATTGTAATAATCTTCCAGTCTCTCTCTTCTTGTGATGTAGCTGCTGTAACAGACAAATAAAATGAGAACCATGTTTGACATGAACAACACATCATGTTTTTCAGTTGTTAATCACAATCATTGCACATAAAAGTTTAACAGACCATGAATATAAAAGTGATTGTTCAGCTTTGACTTGTTAAAACTTACCAGTGACGTTGAGTCTGCAGCTCGCAGAGCTGAGACCATAATCTGTGTTTACTTTACACTTGTATTGACCCGAGTCCTCAGTCCTGAGTTTGCACAGCTGGAGTCTGATTCGTCCTTCTCTGAGGGCGTCTTTCTCACCCTGAACTCGTCCTGAAAACTTTTCATCCTGAGACTCTGAGACTTCAGCACCATTGTGGACATGATACAGGAGTGAAGATTTATCACCAGTTATCAGGTCACAGTAAATTATTAGATATGTGGGGGATCTGCCTGTTTCTACTGTGAACGTCCACTCCAGTGTGATGTTGTGGTTCTCCTCTGCCTGATAGGAGGTCTGAGTCACATTCACTACAAATGATCCTGTTGAGGAGACAAAGACAGAGAGAGAGGAGCAGACACTCTGAGAACTGGAACCAACCTGTTGTTGTGGTTTTAGTTTGAATTTTACTTTAAATTTTATGCAATCCATGAACTTCAAAAACAGAATGTTAGTGTGCTCTCTAAATCTTAATCATGCAGATGTTTTCTGAAGCTTACATAAAGTTTGATGTGAAGTTTTACATGTGTTGCCTCAGGCTTCACCACTCTCCTCTAAGTATTGAAATCTAAGTGATTAGTAAAGTATACAGCTTCTGCATGCTGCATTGTTTGTAGCAAGTTGACCACAAGGGGGCAGTATAGATCGGTGTCCATTATGCTACAAAGCCACTTTAACAGAATCTGAAAAAAGCCGAATTTGTGTGCAAATGTATTTGTCTGCACATAGAACTTACAGTATTGTCTGTATATGTCATCATCCTTCATTTGATCAGTATTAAGGTGACTGAGGTGTTTCACCTTTTTATGAACCTCAAGAGTATGTCAGTTCAAATTAAGCCGATTATCCTAATATACTCCCAGTGTTACAGGCTGCCAGCTGTATGGAAAAGTCATCAGCACATAAATTAAATAAAATTCAAGACAAAATCCCACCCTGTCTGATACCACTGCTAACACCAAAGGAAGCAGAAATACTGCTTCCTCATTTAACCTGCATCTTGCCATGAGCGTAACAGTAAGAGAGAATCCTCACAGTGTATCCAGGTCACGGTCGGATTTATATTAGACTATTTTCCATAGTTACAGACAGACTTTAACATTATTTATCAACAATTTTACTACAGAATATTTTCTACAGTTTCCAGATAACATAATTTAGTTTTGTTCACATTGAGTGAGAACTCATTTCTATCTGTTTAGTACTTTTACAATTATGACTGAAGGGTTTATTTTAAATGAGCTCCTGTGAGTTTCCCTCTGTGGATAAATAAAGTGTTTATCTAAATACCTGCCTGTGTATGTGCAGTATTGTCCTCTTCTCTGTCATCTTCCTCAACTGAATGTATTTACATGGGAATCACATACACAGCTACCATCAGTAACATGTACTGTACTCATTAATATGACACTGCAGTCTTGGCAATAACACAGAAAACAGCTACATTGGCATGAACGTCTTACATCTTAATTCTGCTGCGAAGACAAAAGATTATTCTGATTCATCATCTCCAAATTCCAGATAAATAATCACTGGCATGAATTTAGAGTCATTTCTACAAAGAATAAGGAACCTTTGCTTTCGGTGGTTCACCCAGGTTCCTGCTTTTTTGGGAAAAGGGGATCCAGCTACTACACAGAGGGTCACCAGTGATTCATGTTAATCGTACAGAGCTGAGGGGATTTAAGGAGTGATGGTTGAAGTAAATGTAGATTTTCTATTATCAGAAGTGTCTGAAGGATAAATCAATAATAATAAACCTTTACAGCAGTTTGTCCATGTTTATCTGACACCGCTTTAAAGTCTTTTACAGCAGACTCTTCTCTTCACAGCTTCATTATACAAACTGTTATGTAAATGTGTGTGAGTACATTTAAAAACTAACATCCACTTTCTCACATGACAGAAGAGTTTTGTTGACAGGAGACCTGCGTCCTCTCTGTGAGTGGCCCAACCTAAAGCAGCTCTAACATCTAACAGCGTGTAAGAAATAAATCGATAGGATTTAAAACCAAACTCACCTGCACAGGTAAAGCCCACGAGGGAGACAGACAGTAAAGTCCAGCAGAGCCACAGAGATGTTACAGCAAACATGTTTCATGAAGCACAGTCAAAGTGCACGATTCCCATTATGTGGATTGTTAGTGAGGTTACTAACCTCAGGTTAGTCTATCTTCTAAAACCTTTACCACGCCCATTCTTGTTTTTGGATAAAGATGCTGTCAATCATTTGTGCCGCTGACACTGGTTGTGCCAACCGGGGGGAGGAGTTCTGTTGCTTCACCCTCAGTACCTCGCTTGTAATTGGAGAAGGGAACTTTTGCTTTGTTGGCACAGACAGTGTCAATGCTTGGCAGCAGGGGCGGATAAAAGTAATTAATGCACAAGCATAAATAATACTTCATAAAGTAGGTCCACAGCAGGAGGATAGTGATCCAGGGAGCCACTGGTGTTTAGATATTTGTGTCAGGAAATCAAAGGAGTTTCTTAAAATGTGTGCACAGTTCTTTGTAATTTGATGCAGACCTATCAATAATCATATTGGTTGACTTTGCTGTTAAATGTCTCCATAGATTTCTCCTCACAGATTGATAGTAATCGATCTCCATATTCACATAGAGGAGCTTTGATAAATGCAGAATCACAAAAATAAATAAATATAAGGGAAATTAGAGACAAGGAGAGCAGAGATCTCATTTCCTTCTCTGCCTTTGACCACAGGATTCATTCTTCCCCGTCCCTCCTCATGAAAGAGACGGTGCTCACTGACAATGTTTTTCTTCCTACTTTCTCTCCAGGTCAGCTGAACTGTCTCAGCAGATGGCAGCACAGGCCATGATTGAACCTGCTGTCAGATTAACCTGGTGCAACACTCACTTTTCCTAAATCAGCTAAACTAACTTCTGCTTTCAGGTTACATCACACCTGTCACCGTCATCATACTATTATATTATCGGTAGCATTGTTCACTTTTGGTATTTCAACAAAAACAAACAAAAAATTTCCTTCATAGATTTATAGACTGTTAAAGAAAACCTCCTGATATAAACATGAGACTTTGAATGATGTGTTTTGAATTCTTGGATGATTTTCATTTGTAAAACTTTCTCAGAGCTCCAGAAACTGATTAATATATGAGGGACTTCCTGGTTTAAAGACTCTAGGTCAGGGAGAGGAGTTCCACCAGAGGGCGCTTTGATGCAAACAGTCTGAAACGTTTGAATTCAGGTTTCCTGGGAAATAGTTTATACATATACACCGATTAGGTATAAGATTACAATCAAATGACTAATATTGTGTTTTTTTTCTTTTCTGCTCAATTTATTTAGAAGCTGCTTTTCTGTTTTCTCAGGTGTCCTGCTGGATCAGTGCCAAACAGCAAACATCCCTCCTGTTCATGAAACACAGTGAAACACCAGATTATTATCTGCACAATCATTTAAAGCGCTTGTAGAAAATGTCTGACAGACCAGAACTAATGATCAGTTCAGATAGGCCGTTTTCTTCAGCTTAGTGCGGTACTGTGGTGAAGTTTACAGTGATGGATTATCAGTTAAAAAAAAAGTGTAGCAGCTGTAAATTTATATTAACCGTGTGGTGAAGTTTAGCTTCACTATCAGAGGCTCATTTAAACCTGACTATGGTGGAAAATCAGTGATTACAGCACCTATAAACATCTGTTTATATCATGTTGAATTCAGTCGTGTGTGTCGCACAGTGTTTCATACATCTTGTGACAAACAGTGTCACTAAATCACCCGTGGTCTGTGCGGATCAATCCCCGTCAGACAGCAGAGGAAACAAAATCAGCCTGAATCAAGAAGCTGCTTTCAGCACAGAACAAAGATGAGGTCACACGGCTCCAAAAAGTCAAATTATAGCTTTAAAATAGCCAATTTTTCCTGAATTAACAGAGTTTCTTAAACTCATAGCACATGTAACGGGTTAAAAAAAATTCAAGGTTTCATTTGTTGCGATCGTAGTGCTGATGTACTGATATCTGACAGCGACGGGCCAGTGGCGCAATGGATAACGCGTCTGACTACGGATCAGAAGATTCTAGGTTCGACTCCTGGCTGGCTCGAAAACATTTTAGGGCACGGAGTGGTAGAGTGGTCAGCCCGTGATCGAAGGTCGGGGGTCTGAATTCAATGAACTGCTACCCTGAGGTACCCCAGAGCACGGTACCATCTCTACACACTGCTCCCTGGTGCTCCTGCTTAGTGGCTGCCCACTGAGTGAAAGGCACAATGGTAGAGAGTAATTTCCCCACCGGGACTGATAAAGTATACATTACTATAATTAATAAAGGCTTGTGTGCTCACACCCACACTGCAAGTATTTGCTTTCTTTCGCTTTTTATTTATTTTTATTTTTTTAAAGAAAATCTTTAACTTACATCAAAAGTCCTGCAGTAACATATCAACTGTGTGTCACGGGAGGTTGCTAAAGCTCCACGTTTGATTTGGCAGTTTTAAACTAAATACCCATCCTGACACAATCCCAGAGAGGTTTAGTGTCTATAGCTGGAATCAAACCAGCAACCTTTCATTTGCCAAGCATGAAGCCACATTTATATTAAGTTATTATAAGCAAAACAAAATAATTATATGAAATGCCATTTAATTATTTTGCAAACAGCATCTGTCTGACAAAGAAAGGTGCTCTGATGCTTCCTGTCAGCAGAATGGACCAATCAAGTTTCTGAAACCAACCAGAGGAAATCTGCTGCTGGTGCTGAATAAAGTTCCTCATATGTTACTGTTACCACATTTACACCAAAACAACAAGCTGAGAGCAGAGGGTGGAGAAGTAGACAGTTAAAAGTGACACAGACGTCTGAATAAAAGAGGCTCCGTACCTCTGACCGACTGGAATCGTGACAAATGTTTGTGTGGGTGTGTGCAGTCTATGCTGTGCGTTTACTCTGTTGTATTTCATCATTGCTTCAGCTCATCATCATCACCACACAGTCATTGTGAGTCTCCTTCATGGTGAAGAGGATTCTCATGGGCCTGTTGTGGATGTTTGCTTCTTGGTGTGATCAGCCATCGTTAGAGATCAACAAACATCAACATCATCCTGCACTAACAGTAGTAAAGGCTGCAGCCACTGAACTGGTGGACAGTTCTAAGTATTTGGTGGTTGTTTTTGACAAAGCTCTGTCCTTTGAGTCACACTTTGATGCTACAGTGAAAAAGGTCTAACAGTGACTGTACTTTTTAAGAGTTTTTAATGTTTCATGTGAAATTTCTATTGAATCTGTTTTAATGTTTTGCATCATTGCTTTGTACACTAATTTGTCTTTGACCAATAAGACCAGACTTAGTAAACTGGTTAAAGTGGCTGATCAGATTTCAGGGAGGACTCAGGTTCAGTTTGTGGACTTTTATAACAGGCAGGTGCTGAGGAAGGTGACCTGTGTGATTATATGTTCAGACCATCCTCTCTTTAATGATTTTCAGCTGCTTCCCTCAGGTCGTCGATATAAAGCGTCCGCAGTGAAGAGCAAGAGACATCAGGTGTCTTTTATAGCTGCTGCTGTTTCCATGATCAATAACTCTGAACTGTAAGTGTTGTTGCCATCTGCAAGACTTTGTTGATGCTACTGGTGAGATTTGGACTGTTCTCTTTTGTTTCTTCGTTTTCTTGTGTTGTATGATGTGTGGACACTGCAAACCAGTTTCCCATCGGGGACAATAAATATTTCTTTGACCATCAGGCTGTTTAGGATTAAGGTGATTCTTTCACATTTCACTGGTTATTTTAAGGGATCAGTTCATCAGTAACCTGTCACTTGTGAGGCAAATGTATTAATCACTACACAGCTGTTTTAGATATGAATGTGAAAAAAAGATAATTTAAAACCTCATTGTGCATGACCCAGAAAGATTATCAGAAGCTTTACTGCAGTGAGTTAGTAGCTATAAATGAACTCAATACACGTGAAACAGCTGGACCTTTAGGCCTTCTGGAGGTCAGAGGTCAGATTCAAAGACTGTGAGGCTTTTTCTTTTACAGTGTAAAACCACAGCATAACAGCTCAGAGTAATCAGAGGATCACACAGTCTAAAAGATGCAAAATTGTGAATTCACCGTCAAGATTAAAACCTTCTGTGTTTGTTTGAAGTCACGACCCTTTCAGCTTGTTCGTGGCCAAACATTTCCACGAACAGATTAGGTCTGTTTGTATTATTTACTTTTACTTTTTTTTGCAAATGTTTCTGCATAAAGTTTTTAACTAACATCAGTTCTTTTCATAAATACAAAATAGTCATAACTTTTTACATTTTTAAACCTTTAAACACCAGTTTGTTTGTACAATGCAGTTGTTCGAAAACAACCTCAAAAGTCACATTTTGATATATTTGCAGTGCTACTGGAATTTCTTGTATTAATAATAGTAGAGTCTGGTACATGTAATTGATTCACATCAACATTGATTATTATGCAAAGTTATTGTGGTGCAGGGAGAGAAAAAACATAAAAAACTTCCTCTCAGCTTGTTCGCCACCACACATTTATGTTTGCAAAATGCTATGAAATGTATATATATTAAAACTAAATTCCACTTTCATTGACTTGATTGTTTAAATTAGCATCAGTGCTGGTCATGAAAATCAAAATTTCATTCAAATTCGGAATTTTAACCCTTTCAATAGCAGTTAGATCACATAATTGTTATAATTTACAAAGAGATAAAATCCTTATTTTTCCCCAAAATAATACATGCAATCTGATTTATTTTCTTGCAATCATTGCTGTTAAACGTATAGCAATAATTAACAGTATCAATGATTTTTCCCTCTAACTAACTACCTCACACCGCCGTGTCTGGGGCCCGAAAAGGTTAAAACGAGATACCCTGCGGCCTTCTGCTTTGCAACACCCCCCGCATCCCCAGCGGATGAAGCCTTCGGTTGAAACAATCGCTGATTTCTAAATGGGCAGAACAATTAAGGTTTTTTTTAGAAGTGTCGCAACATTTCTAAACGCTGAATGTTATTTGCGGTACTCTGTTTAAAAACTGACGTGCTCTGTCTATTGATCACGATTCCGACATTTAAATTCTCATGAGAAGTCGTGAAACACGAGTTTTCCCATGAAAGTCCTATTAGAACCGTTTATTTATCTATTTAAAAAAAGAAAATAAAATGAAAGCATCACCTAAAGATAGGAAACCCACATAGATCCGTAGAATGAGGCGTGGTTAAATTCGCGGATGCTGTGATCGTGAGGGCAGTTGTGAAGTGCTGAGGAAAACGCCGTGTGTCTGATGAGGTGTTTTATATGTAGGTGGACTTGGTTTCAGTTGGTCTCTGACATGCAGAGATAAAGAGCAGGCTGTAAAGAAAAAAAAGGTGGAAACTATGGAGGTGCAGTTGGGGAGTGCACCTTTCTATGTGAACATTGTGTTTTGGGATGCTCGTGATAAGGAAACAGCATGTATTGTTTTTGCTGACTGTTCCGGCCCCACCTGTAACCCCGCGTCTAATCATTGACTCTTACTGTTGCAGGATGTTTGTGTGAGTAGATAATTAAGATAAGATAACATTTATTAGTCCCACGGATGGGAAATTTGTTAGCTTATAGAAATTATAGGATTAGTTGCATTAAAGGAACATTGACTAGGTGTGAATATGTGTTTTTTAGAAGTATCACAAGAAAAGTTTATTTCTAAAGGGATAAATGTTATTCTGTTTAAAAACTACTAGGCTCTGTCTCTTTCGGAGCGCAAAAGAAAGTGAAATGCTCCTAAACTAGTTACACTAAATAATCTATGTCTAAATAATAGAACGCTGAGACATATGTGATCCTTAAAAACAGTTTAATTAAAACACACAATGGTTTCATTAAATTAAAAGCAAATTAAACACTTATGAACAAGGGGGTGATGCGATCATTTTATTTAAAAATCGGGATTTCGGAATGTTGATCCAATAGGGAGACAGAGCCTGCAAGTTTTTTTTAACGTAATAGGTGATCATAACAATAGCAATTTCCTAATGTTGTAAACCTGCTCAACATTTGGCAATAAAACCCTTTCTGATTCTGATTCTGATTCTAACATTCAGCCCCTTTAGAAAATAATGCTCCAGCCAGTATCGCTCTTTCAAACCAATTATGTTTTAATCACACTAATTTTGTGATGTCTCAGCATGATGGACATATTTTTATTTATTTAAAAAACGGCTCAAACTGGAATTCTTCTGTACGGCTTCCGAGGCTGCTAGTTTTTAACACAATGGGTGATCACAAATAACATTCATCCCATTAGAAATAAATGCTGCAGTGATACTTCTAAAACCAGTCGCACAAGACCCATCCATCTCTCAACAGCTGGCTGATTGTTTGAATTTGTTCAGGAACGCAAAAGCCCACCGCGGGTATCATTTAATTGTTGGGATTTCTTAGGAAAAGGTAAGAGCCGACAGGTATAGCTATCAGTCCAACGGGGACCCCGCCTATTGTCTGAAGTGGCCTGTATCAGCTCTTTTGTAATTCCTCCAGAAGGCAAAAGCTGCACAGATGCAGACGCGGGGGTAGCTGCTATTGTCTGTAGCCAGTATCAATGGCCCCTTATCTTGGCAAGTTGCGAGCCCCACCCTTATTGTTTTAAACTTGCATAACAAGCTGATGCTTGTAGGTGTATCGATCCCAGACTGATCGACACCATCTATTGTGTTTGGAAACACCCATCCTATATAAAGCTGCCTCAGAGCCCGAAACTCTGACATTTTCGCGTCAGGATCCTGCAGCGGAGCAGACCGTTTTCTTTACGATCAACACGGACATCGTAAACGGTAAGTACAACAAACTTATTATTGTATTTTTAAAGGTTTTATATTAACATATTATTTATTTACTATTTATTACTTTTTTCTAAAACAAAAGCATCATTTTTCGGAGTTCGGGAAAACGGCGAAAACGGCTTTACAGCTGGATCGAGTTCTCTAACAGGTACTAGGTGTGTGCAGAATTACAGGATTTTTAAACGCTTGTATGTTTTAAATTATGTAATAACAACGTTTGTTCTCTGATTTGTTCCAGGATTAACAAATTGAGCAGAAAAACATTCAGACACCGTGACCACAGAGTCAAACCTTACAACAGGTGTTTATACAACTGTCTGCATAGATGTGTATTTTAAAAAGGGGGGGGTGAAATAATTACAAATGTTCTAAGACTGACCGTTTTACACCTGCAGAGCTACGCCAGAGCACCGTGTGTGTGCAGAAGCAGGGCCGTTCGGAATAACGCACACTAGGTAAGCATGGGCATATATAAATAAAATCAATTTTAAAAAAGAGACACGTTTATTCTGTTTGAAACGGCTACAGGCGTACATAAAATGTTTTAATACATGTCTATCTTCACAGACTGCAGTTCTTCCTGTGTTGGCTGCCTCGTGATTTCAGTCATGTCTTTGAGTGCATCAGATTTCGATCTAGGTCACATACCCACCACACCAGAATGTATCAGAAGTAGTGACGATTCACACATAGATTTTGAAGAAGGTGGCAGAACGCACTCTCAAGTACCAGCGGCGTGTGGCGCTTACATGAACGTTGCAGACACGCAGCCTGCTGAACAGAGTCATACAGATCAAATACTTGATACATTACGTTCGATTGAAGCTAAACTCGACCAACACCACCAGGCCGTACAGGCACACATGCAAGAAATAATCGATGTTCTAACTGGGATTACCGAAGAATTAAACAAAACGTGTACTGTATTAGACATGTTCACCAGAAGTCTAATGCATGATCCGACTTTTAAAACCCAGACCATGGACCCTCCTAACAAATTATTTAAACGTAATAACGGTACCTCCACTCCTGCTAGGCGGGTTGACTTTGGGGCTTTTAAACGGTGGTCTGAAGAAACAAACAAAAATTTTGACATTATGTTTGCAAGACTTAATAGTGTGCCTGCATCAACATCTGCAACATCTGCAAAACCCTGTCCAACTCATTCTGAGCCTGTTGTTACTGATGCTAACTGTACAGACGCTGCTGCTGGGGCTGTTGTTGTTACTGATGCTAACTGTACAGACGCTGCTGCTGGGGCTGTTGTTGTTACTGATGCTAACTGTACAGACGCTGCTGCTGGGGCTGTTGTTGTTACTGATGCTAACTGTATTGCTGCTGATTTCTGATGCACAAGGGTTACCTCTGCTGCTGCTGTTGCTATTGAGACTGTTACTGCTTCTACTAATGCTTTTGCCTCACCAGCTTGCAGCCATGCAACCGTCACACTTAGAAGTCAAAGTACACATTAACCATACTTAGAAAAAACATTTTTTATTTCATTTAGAAGTGAGATTCTAAGTTGTAAGAAGAAATCTTATGCTCAGCCAGGAGTATGTTTCCTCCCTTTCACAATGCTGAGGTTTCAAAACCATGATCCAACAGATGGTTTGTCACACGAGGGCGAGAAGGGCAAGCCACCCCTTACACAACCTCACACACTATAGATATAGAAAATCACTTTTAAAGTAATGTAGAACACGATCTCTCTCAGCGTCTGTAAAAATCCAGCAAACTGACAATCACCTCTAAACAAGGGGGGTTAGTTTTTTAGGGGTTTTGTTGTTGTTGTTGTTGTTGTTGTTGTTGTTGTTGTTGTTGTTGTTGTTGTTGTTGTTTTGACACACTGTAAGTAAGTTCAATATAAGACAATGTGGCTAACAGCCTTGGAAATGCTTTACATGAAATAAAACTTTTTAGAAAACAAGAACAAATGTAACGATCTGTTTTACCTGAATCAAATGTATTAGTTTACTTGAAATAAAACTTATTTTGGAAACCCTGTACATGAAGCAAAAAGTATTGTGTTGTAATACATTTTTTCTCATGTAATACATGAGAAAATAAATCCCTGTGTAGTTTAAAAAAACTTTAATTCAATCAAACTGAAATGTTGCTGAACTCTGATGGACGCGTCTTTTACTTTGTCTCGTGAGTATTTATTTTTCAAAGATCTTCAGCAAGTTGATTTTGTTACCACAGTCTTAATGACAAAGTAAAAAAGACGTCCATCAGAGTTCAGCAACATTTCAGTCAAAATTTCATTCAAATTCAGAATTTTAAATCTTTAAATACCAGTTAGATCACATAATTATAATGATTTACAAAGATATAAAATCCTCTATTTTTTCCCAAAATAATACATGCCATCTGATTTATTTTCTTACCATCTTGCTGCTAAATGTATAGCAATAATTAACAGTATCAATGATTTTTATGCATTATTATTGTTTTCTGCAGTGACGGAAAAACAGTAAAACTCCGTCTCAGCTTGTTTTTTGGGGGGGGAAAGCATGTTTATGCTCACAAAATGCTATAAAATTAATACATATTCAAATATTTTTCTACTTTGAACAACTTGATTTTTTAAATTAGCACCGGCCCTGCGTCTGTTCCCGCTGAGGACTCTGCAGTGCCATACCAGCACTTCTTTGTCTTCGCTGGTGGCTCCGAGTGGGCCGTCCAGTCGTCTGTCTCCACTGGAGTTTCCAGGAGTCATTCCAGCCACTTTTTCCTGCTGTTCATATGATTCAGTGTATTAAACTCTGGTCCGAGAATTCCACTCTTTTCCAGAGGATCCTTTTGAATGCATTGATTTTAATTGGATTGAAAAAAGTTGGATCTCCACATCGTTGGTGGGAAAACTCGTTCAGCACAATTACAAATGAAGAAAAACGATCAAGTATAGAGTAAACATATTTTAATGTGTACATTGCTAAAGCTTTCATTCAAAATCTGATAAAACATTCAACACTTCTCCTTCACTTTTTTATTCTATAAACTACCCGTTTATAGAATAAAATGAAATTTCACAAACAAATTTTTTGTAGAAATTCTGAAGATTACAAAAGCATCCATCCATGATTTTATACAAGAAGTCATTTTAGGGTCAATGATGTATGAATCAGTCAGCTCGAGTTACAGGATACCTTCAGATACTTACAAAACACTTCATCTCATTACAAAACACAAGCATCGCTTAATTAACTTTTTCTTTTACAGTGTAAAAACCACAGCATGGGTCAGATCAGGGCACTTCAGAGTAAAGTACAGTACAAAGTAAAGTAAGACTAAATACTTGAAAAGTATTTTTGAAAAGTACAGAAGAGAAAAAAATGTGTTTTTCTGAGTAAATAAATACTATACCAATATAAATAATTACATTTATACATTATATATAACAAGCAAAGTTTTATTTTGTCAAAGTGTCAGATTTGACTTTTTTCAAGACTGAAACAGGAAACTGATTTTGATTTTTTCTGCCTCGTCACCTAAAAACAAAACAGATGACAAAGCTCTGAGTTTAGCATCAAAATTCAAAGTCACATGACTGAAGCTGATATCATGTATGATAGCCACTTCAGTAGTAACAATAAAGTATTATTATTATTATTATTATTATTATTATTATTATTATTATTATTATAAGTACAAGTCTATAAGTACAAGTCTTTACCCTGCCCAGTGTCACCTCTAAGATAGAAACTCTCATAGATCAGTTCGAAAAAGCTTAAACATTCCAGAGAGGCTGCTTTTCAGCTGGAGGTTGATTGTGACTCCTGATTGTGCTTCTTATGTCTTCTGCAGATCAAAAAAGCCAGCAGGGACAATAAAAAAAATTAGACCAGCTAAGAGTCCATGACGCCTTCTAATGTCTCCTCCTCTCTGACCTGCAGGTGAGAAACAGGTGTGAGGTGTCAGCTGTCAGGTAGGTGATGAGTGAAGAACAGAACAGAATCCATTTCCTCTTCAAACTGCTGTCAGACATTATCTACTGCACTCTGATCACATCACTCAGACCAGCTGCTTTCTACAAAGTCTCATCAACAACATCTTTACAAACAAACATCAACAACCAGGAAGCAGCTTCACCTCTGATCACACACACACTCAACTCTACTCACTCACCTGGAGGATCAACATGAAGGTGGATGATGCTGATGGGTTTCCATGAGCGTATTTCTCTCATGAGGACACGACACTCGTATGTTCCAGTGTCATTAATCGTCACATTCTTCAGAATCAAAGACACGTCTCCATCCTTCATCTGTCTGTCCTGCAGATCCACCCGGTTCTTAAAAGATGGATGCTGGTTGTCTGGAACAAACAGATCATCCCGGTACAGAAGAACATATTCTGGTTCCAGGTCAGCTCTGCTCCACTTCACAACTATGATGTTGTTGTTTGGAGCTCGACATGTCAGAGTGACTTTCTGTCCAGACTCAGCTGTAATGATTTTCTTGTCTGAAATAGGAAATAACACAGAGCAGAGAGGTTACAAAGGACAAAGTATAACTGTTCACTTTTACTCAACTCTACTCACTCACCTGGAGGATCAACAACTCTCAGGGAGATGATGCTGATGGGGTCAGTCTTCAGATGAGCTCCCTTCCTGCAGTTCGCTCCTCTCGTGAAGATGCGACACTCATATGTTCCATTATCATCAATCGTCACATTCTCCAGAATCAAAGACACGTCTCCATCCTTCATCTGTCTGTCCTGCAGATCCACCCGGTTCTTAAAAGATGGATGCTGGTGATCTGGAACAAAGTGACCGTCCCGGTACAAAATGACATATTCTGACTCCAGGTCAGCTCTGCTCCACTCTACAACTATGATGTTGTTGTTGTTTGGAGCTCGACATGTCAGAGTGACGTCCTGTCCAGCTGTGGTGTTTATCCCTGAAAGAGAGGAAACAATATGGATCATGGAGAGGTCAAAGATCCTAAGTGCAATTGTTTATTTGGAGTGGTTCTTATATAGTGCTTTTCTACTCTTCTGTGCAGCACTGATCATCATGATGAGCTAAAAACAGAGACCACTGATTTCTGATCAACCAGAGGAAGAACAGCACACACTGGATGCAGAAATGAATCAATAAATCTCTGGTGTTTGTTATCATAGACAGTTACGGCTCACGGGACAGGTTTAAGGCCTGGATTGTCCTTACATCTTTTATTTACAGGTTTATTTCTCAATAACATTCAGATCCATCTTTCATGGGAAAAATCCATCAACACTAGAACTGCCAGCAGAGGTCAAGTAGACCACACGATACAACAGCACAGTCATGGCAAATAAGTCATTTCTTAAAGAAATGAATTTTCATCTATTTTTTCTTATTTTAAGTAATATTTTATTTATTTCATCTATTTTTATTTGGGTAGTTATTACAGACATGACCAGGGGATAGGAAAAGGAGAAAGAAATAAAGAAAGGGAAGGGGAGAAAAACTGATTAATAATTAGCTGCAAAAATAATTAATATTAACAAAGTAGATAGCAAATAACAACAGCTAACACATCTAAAAGTAAAAAAAATGAAAATATTTCTGGATAAAGTGAAGGATTAATGGCACCAAAATGAAGACTATAAAAACAGAGTGTTCACTGTGAAACAAACAGCTTTATAGTTAAAGTCACATCTGCCTCTGATCACCAAGCCTGCATCCTCACATTCAGTCCAAGAAAAATCACCAATCCATGCAAATGTCATCTGCAGACAACACTGCTGTCACTGATTTAAAATACACTATAAACACATGTATGTGTTTCTGTGACATCATAAACAGACTCTTTGTCTGTGATGCCGTGGATCAGCTCAGCACACACTCTCCTTCATCCACACACATGTTCAGTCTGTTTTACATGGAACTGAATTAACACACTGTTTAAACTGGTGATCATCTGACACAAGCAGGTGTTTGTTCAATAAAATACATTGTTTTGTATGAAGCAAATAAATGTGGGTCTGTTTTATCAGGTCAGACAAAACTATGGTTAAGCTCACCTGTATTATAACAGTAACACCTGCTTACCTTCAGAGGCAGAACCTAGAAAAAAGAGACACATCAGAGTCCAGAGGAGTGCATGATGGAGCAGGTCCAGCCTGGCCATGATCTCTCTGCACTAACAGGCTCAACAAAACCTAAAATCTCAGTCGGAGACACCTGAGGCCACGATGAGTGATGACTGATGACTGAGCTCTAAACTTTCTCCTTTTTAAACTTCTATTGTGTCCTTTAATTAGCACCGCCCCCAGCAACGCCTATAGGCGCTCCTGAGGTTTCCCCGACAGGTTTGCCCTGCTTCATGAGCACGCACTGGGCTTTCCAAATTACGGACAAACAGTATCCCTTATTTTTCAGTTTTAGTTCACAAACCCTTCTTATAATGACTTATTACTCAAGAAATTGTTGAGGTTTTAGCTCTTTATACAGTAAAGTTGCAGAAGGATACAAATTATTATCAGGCCAAATGTCCTCAGTTTGTTGAAATAATTTGTCCGGTAACACGTGAGAATAAGCACAATTAACAGTATTCTGTGTATTCCAAATATTACAGAGAACTTTAATCTCTGAATCTGACTTTGTGGTGTTTTTACTAAAGATATATAAAGGAAGCACTGATGCTGCTGGGAGCTGTAACACCGCCGGAGAAACTCCAGCAGTTTCAGTAATGACTGGGTGTTTTCTGAGTACGAGACAAGTTTAGGGGCAGTTTGTCACATAGTGTCGGTACGTTACATAATGGGGTGAGAAGGTGTTGCAACATGAGGGCAGAGGTTGAACAGCTTTCTGTCTGAAGGTTTGGCGGAAATAATACACTGTATCACAGAGCAGGGCAAAGAAAACGATAAAGAACCTCCAGAAGTATAAAAATACAGGTTAATATCAATCTCTTATTGAAATAAACACAAGTCCAATTCAGTGAAGAAGTTTCCATTTTATGTGCCAAAAGCAGAATATTATCATGTTTTATAAAAGCAAAGATGATATTTTTGTAGTCCATGTTGACCACCTTTAGTTTCAAGCACAATAAACCCACATCAACTGTTTGAACTAATAAAAATATATATTAAAAAAAAACCTGTTTGAATGAGCACTGCGGTACCATGAAAACATGTAGACTGCAGAACGTTATTATTAAGCAGCTCCAGCAGCACAGATGATTCAGTCCTCTAAAGGTCCCAGACGGATGCTGTGTTTATAGTCTGCAGGAGCGTTGCAGGCTCTCATGTACACATCCACATTTAATTTAAAATCTGTCTCTTGGCCTTCTGTGACACAAATGTTGTGGTTTTGAAGTAGATTTAGGAGAACATACTCAATTTATCCAGTTTTTATTTTAACAAACATCAAGAAAACGTCCCTATAAGCATTTAATCCAACAACCTAATATCTCTGTGTGCATCTGTGTCTTTGTGTGTCTGTGCTCACACACACATGGGTTAGTCTGTGTGTGTTTCTGTGTGGGACACTCGTTCAGTGGTGAATGTAACATTTCTGTCGTTTGACGTTTGGAGCATCATCTCCCGGCATAGAGCCCTCTCCAACCACACACTCACTATTGCTTACCCACACACATCTGTCGGGACAGACTTGTCTCAGATATTCAGAGAGCCTTTTGTTTAGACTGACTGTCACATTTCTTCCTTCAGACACACTCTGAGTCAAATCCTGCCCTCAGGTCTGTGTGGTCATAGCTCATATTAAAGAGTTTTTATATACGGTTATGGAAAAGTATTTAGGTTTGTTCAGAGTCACAGGGCGGGGTTTGATTGGCTGATTGGATGATCACTGAAGGAGGCCTAGGAAATTATCTGACCAGACTGATGAAAACAGAAATGAGTTTTAAAGCATGGGAAGGCAGAAGCGATGTAAACAATAGACTAGAAGCCCTGTGGCCCAGACATGAATGCAGCCCTGCCTTATGAACCTTTCGAACGTTCATGACTCACTAAAGTTTCCTTTGGGAGCAGAAATGTAACTAATATCAAACTAACTGAAAAATCTCCACCCAGTAGACAGAGCTGCTGTATGAACAGCTCACAGTAGCTAGGTAAGGTAAGTTACTATGGTAACACATGACAGCAGTGATAATCTGAGCAGGAAGATTTATTGGCATTAAATGAAAATAAGATCAGCTTTATGTTCATGAACAATACAAATTTTCTTCTACACGACCTGCTTGCAGGTTGTTTCTTTTTATTGTGAAACAGTGTTTAGTGTCGGGGAGGTGTGAACATTTTCCCTCCTCGGTGTGAGAGTCACATATTTGTCTGTAATTAAGTTCTGCTAATGACATTCCTTCACAACGGTTATCTGAATCATCTCCACGCTTTGACAGAAGAATTTGCACAACTATTTTTCCCCCATTCATTCAGTTATTTAGCAAACGTGTGTATAAGGTGTCACCTGTTCAGCACTGGCTGCTGTTCTTTCAGTTTACTGTGCAAACAACTGTCAACAGCTGCTCCACAGAGACTCACCGTCAGACCAAACAATCAGCATGACTGATATCATGTAAATAACTGCTGTGTGTTTGTCTTATAGTAGAACATGTTCACTGATATATTTTAAACTTTTAACATCTAACAGATGAACTCTGAACATTACTCTGCTTTATTTAAATCTGCTTCTCATGAGCTCGTATTCTCAGTGAAGCACTTTGTGATGTCTTTAGAAAGGATTAATGGGTTTATATGATGATGGAAGTGGAGAGAGCAGAGAACAGGATCAAGAATTTGCTCCTGTTTTTAAAAGAATTTAAATCATACAAACACCACATCTACAACTGCTCAGAGACTAAAAACTGAGAGACCTGTGTGGAGAATAATTTTGTCAAAGTTTACAGATAAAGAGTGAAAGCTGAATTAAATTTAACAGGTTAAAGAAGTGTCATTTTCACACTGCAGAGTTTAGTGTGGGGAAAATGTCCCTTGTCCAAAATAAATATCATCCGAACAGAAAGACGCACTTTCCTATATTACATGGACCACATGGACCACTACTTATGTTGCCCTTTTTTAGTTGAGCCTTTAAAGTGCTTTCTTACAATGGCTTTATTCACACATTTCATGTTGTTGAACATCTGGAAAAACAAACTGAGTTATAATCTTTATGTGTCATTACAGCAGCTTTCTACAGTTTAGTGCAGAGCTGTGGTGAAGTTCCCAGTGATGAATAACTTTAGGTTAAAATTATTTTTTTGGCTTCTTATGTGAGACATAAAGGTTTGAAACCACTGTGTTCTATTCAAATGTAGCTGCTGTCCATTTATATTAACTGTGTGATGCTGTTTAGTTTCACTCCTCAGAGGCTACTTTACACTTGTGAAAAATCAGCATTGACAGCATCTGTAAACATCTGTGTGTATGATGGTGAATTCAGTTGTGTGAAATCCAGAAAAGAGTAAGTAGGAAACCTCATAGAGCAGAGTGTTTCATCTCAGTGCCCTGATCACCTGTGGTGACATAAGCTCCAGCTGTGCCAAGGACGACTTCTTAAAGAAGTTTATGATCTGAAGCTGTCCTGTAGTTTTTTACATCTCCACCACAATCTGAATCAGGAAGCTCACAGAGGTCACACAGCTCCAACAGTCACATTACAATTTTTATCACAATTTTAGTTAAGCAACCCAGTGGCAAAGCCACTATCACACTTACAAACAACATTTGTTCGACATGTTAGAGGAGGGCGCTTTGCACCCATCTGCTGCCAGCTCTCACTCACTTCCCCATTTGGGCCTCTAGAGGTCACCTTTAAGGTTTTTTTTTGTATGTTATTTTGAGGTGGAGTTACTTAAAAGAAACCCCGGCTATCAAGACATGTTTGCGCTAAAATATGTTAATATGCTTTCAATAATATATATGTGGTATTAAAATACACCAAATGTTACTCGCATACTCTGATGGGCAAAGTTACGTGGCAAACAGTCGTACTTAAGTTTTGCCAAAATAGGATGGTTTGTCAGAACACTGGTCTTTAAGTGATGACGTGATGAATCCTGCTTCCGGGCCCAAAGTAGTCTGCATTTAATGAAGCTGTTGTGTTTTTAACATGTTTTATTGTTTTGTATCTTGTTCTATTTAATCTCAACAAGCCCCTAAAAACAGTCAGTGTTGGCCTCTCTCAGTTTTTATCACCATTAATCATTTTAAAGTTCAGTTTTTAAACCCTTACGATGTAACTACAGCACAGCCCATGCAGCAGTATATTAATGACTAACCTCGTATTGTGGATGGATTATGTCAGTTGTTCTCCTGACTGACGTTTGGTCCGTTTACAGCATCTAGTAAACGGACCAAACGTCAGTCATTTATTGGTTTATTGTTGTGGGCAGTCTGAGGTACACCTGTGCACTACTCATGATGTCAGATCAGCATCCTGATGTGGCACACCTGTGAGGTGGGATGGATCATCTCAATATAGCAGATGTACCCACTACCACACATTTGGACTGATTTGTGACCACTGTTTGGGAGGGATGGTTATATTGTGTATCTGGAATGAATTTTAGGTCTCTACGTCCATCCCATGGGGAATGGGAGCAGTAACAAAGGTGTTGCGTTTATATTTTTGTTGAGTGTAATTTAGTCACTTTAAATCAATGCAAGAAAAATGAGTAGTCTCAGTATTGTTTATAATCAAGTAAATAGTACTTTATTTAATCATGTAAATAAGAGAAACATGAAACATGAAACATTTGTGCAAATTCAAAAGCCTCCCAATTCCCATTTTTTCAGTGTAGGGAGCCCTAATCATCACAGGGTTAGGGAAGCAATCAACAGCCTTTAAGTATCTGATTGCGTTTCATGAAGTCCAGTAAGCTGGGCTTTCTTGTTGCCACAAGTTTTTTATGCTCTTCATCCAACCTCCTCCCCACAGGGTTCTTCCACACCTGTTCCCAGTCCTTCTTGGTCTAAACACAAACAAACAAGAAAAGCACAGAAAGTTAACAGACTAATAAGGATAATCAACCATGAAATCTTAGTTATTCCCAGCAAACAAATGTAATTTCTCACCATGTCTTTGAAGGCCTCCCCCTTGTAGTAGGTCTTGGATGCTGGATACTCCATTCCTTCATCAAGTAGCTGCTTGATGCTTGAAGCCACCAGATGAAGCTCCTCTCCATCATAGCCATACACCTGTTTGTCCTTGCAGGTCATCAGAACGAGCTGGTCGCACAGACATGAGATGCCCTCCACCACGCCAATAATTTGCATGGTTACAGTCGTTGGAAGGTAGAATTTTCCCCAGCCATTCACATCAGCAGGATAATCTTTGTAAACGGTGTCCTCAAGCTCTGCTTTCCTCAAAATTGCACCAGCTGGCTTCTCTAAGGGGAAACACTTGCCTTTGTTTGCAGATTCAAACTGTGAAACAGCTGCTGGTAAGTCCTCATCTGCAACACAAGGCAGACATTTGAAAGGTGTTTGAAAGATGGAAAACACATTATGACTTGTTTTAAATGAGCCAAAGATGATTGTAGCATACCTTTCCTTCCTTTGGACAGAGAGTCAAGAGACACATTAGACTCCTTATGTCCCAAACTAAGACAGAAAACATAATGATGTTAACAGAGTTTGTGACAACAGCCTTCCCTTTACCCAAGTGCTCAGTCAGCCTGTGAGCCTCACTGTATAGAGCTTAATGCCAAAATCATGACATTTCATGTCTGTCCTCCTGAAGTCATGGCACCACAGTAGTTTGGTGTGTGTGTTCAACAGCTTTGAGCTTGGGGTTACAAGCTGCTGTCTCTGCACTGAACCATCAACCATCCTGGGTCCATACATCCTGTGCTGTGTGGCAGTTTGGTTTGAGGCTTCACTCTGTATTCATTTTCACATCTCAGAGTGAGTTAGGTTCTTATCCTCAGCCACCCCATGTTTGTTACTGTGAGTAAATGTTATTGCGTTATACAGATATAATGTCGAGAATGACTCGTTTTATCCCGTTCCTTCTCGTCTCTTCTCCCTCTGAGCTAAAGGCGGCATTTAATAAGAGGCGTTGTGTCCACGTCCAGCCAATACATGGCAGCCCCTGGAAAGTGTGCTACATGCTCTCTGGTGCACTCAGAAATGTCACCTTTCTTTGACATTTGGACCTTTAATTTTCCATCAAGAATATTTAATGTAATTTTTGTTTATGTTTGAGCAGCACAAACTCCACTTTTCTTGTGCTGCAGCTCACGTAGCTCAGATACTGAGCATCCACAGCTGGATTTCTGGACACAGCTGGAAACAGAAACTCTTCCTGATAGAGTTGATTATTTTAAGATTGTCATTTCAACAAGTTCCTGTTTTTATAAGTTTAACTGGGCTGCTCACTTCTGCTTTTTACATGCTTAGTACACATGTTGATTCGTTAAAAGGTCATGCCCTATATGGACCGACTGGAGATGTTGTGAAGGGCCAAGCCATATATGGTGTCAGGAAATGACACACACACACACACACACACACACACACACACGCTTGCCTTGAATGTATGACTGTTTTCACTCAAATAAAAGGAGCTGCAAGGGGAATCAGGTTCGGAGTTGGCTGAGCTCAGGTGACAAGTGAATAACTCTCTGCAAGATCCTGGCCGGGCTTCTCTTGTGACAAGTTAAAGATAAAAGATCTGTGGTTTTGCTTTGTTTACACGGATGGGTCTCTGAAACAGCGAGGACTGGTTTTAGACCTGAAAAACTTAAAATTATTGGTACTGATATCGGAAATACTCACATTCAAAGGCTTGTGTCGAAGTTAAAACTAAAACTAAGTTACTTTTTTAGAAATCAGTCCTGTTTCTCCCTCCAAATGAGAAAACACTTGATTCGTGCAACTTTTTTACCTTTATTGGATTATGGTGACCTGCTTTTTATGAATGCACCTGCTCACTACCTAAAGAGGTTGGATACTGTGTACCATTTTGCTTTACATTTTATCACTGACTATGGAAATCGTGTACATCATTGTTCTTTGTATGCTGCTGCTAAATGTCCATCTTTACATATCCGCAGACTCTCCTATTGGTTGATCTTTATCTATTTATCTCCTTGGGCTGGTTCCAACTTATTTATGTGTTTATATGTGTAAAAACCACAACCAATGCAGCCTTCGTTCTCACAATATCATACAATTGATTGCCCCAAAATCTTGATATTTATTTATCATCACCTCTGTTAATCCTTGATATTTATAACTGAGTGATCTGTATATATTAGTGCTATTTCTTAAATGTGCAAAATCTGTAACGCAATGTATTGTTTGGAGTTTACTCTGTCACTGTTACTTTTTTTAGAATTTCTTCCTGTACCAACGGTAACACACATACTTTCCTTAGGGATTAATAAAGTATTCTGAATATGATTCTGATTGTTTCAGGATACATGACCTGCCATTATCCAATGACACATCTGCTTTCCGGTATCTTTTGCTCGTTTTTCCTCCTCTTCTTTTCTCTTTTTTCTAAATTGAGCACCTGATGGCTTTGAACTGTTCTTGACCATGTTCCATTGTTTTTAATTTTGCGCTCCAGAACACCCATCCCCCAACCCAAAGCCGGCACCCCCCTCCCCTGTCGACAGGTTGTGTGTGAGATATTAAATCATCAAACTGTAAATTTTAAATAGTTATTGATCCCTCTTACCCCTAGTCCTAAAGTGTATATTTATTTTCCTATTCTTCTTATATTTATTGTTTGTTTACTTGCACTGCTGTGACTGGAGCCTCGTCGTCTCGTCTCTCTATATAATGTAGTGTATGCAGCGGAGATGACAATAAAGTTTACTTTGACTTTAGCACAGCAGCAAGCAGGCTCACCGAGGGCTCTCGCGCTCACTTTATAGAATTTCGAAAAAACATAGGTACAAATTATAAGTCTGTATCATAATGTCCAGTGTTTTCATGTTTGTTGGTTTGTTTTTATTTTGTTTCATTTTGCGGGTTGGATATTAGATGCTGCTCCAGCCAGCCAGAGAATCCCCCACCGCCCCGCGCTCTCCTTACTCTGCCGCAAGCAGCAGGCGCACCTTGCAAACGGAGGGCGCCCTTACTCCCAGCAAACGGGCGGCAGAAGACCGATCAGTGCCTATGACATCTCCAAATTGCGCTGGCTAATGTATGCATGAGTACGAGCAACTTTTTTTTGGAGATGCCCGTGATGCCACCCCTACCATGATGCTTCCCTGGGCAACCCCCCATGTCGCCCTATCAAAAACCGCTACTGGTGCTGAGCAGGTTCCAACCTGAGATCTAAAACTATTTACATGACTCACTAGAACAAAACTTAGTGAGATTACAGAGTGGGGAAACTGGTTCTTACCCGCTGTCGAGCATTACAGTTGTTGTTGCCATTTTAGTTCTCTGTCACCTGCAAAATGAAATTTGAATCATTAGAAGCAGCTTTTGATTAATATTTCAAACCTTTACTGATGCACTGACACATTTATACAGCCATAACATAAAATTATTTTTTAATGTTTAACTTCAAAGCTTTCAAATTAAAAAAACTACTTTTAAAAGAGAAAAACAAATGGTAATCTGAGTTTAACCATAGAAACAGCAAAAAGAACAAACCATTTGAAAATAATCCTACATTAATAATAATCTAGATCCCTTTTTAGAAAGTACGTTTAAAATTTTGTAAGAAATATTTAACTTTTGACATAAAGCTGTATTTAAATATAATCTTTACGTAGGCGTTCCTCATTATTGAAATGTAACACTCAAGCCTGGAGTTTGTCTCTGTAAAATTTCATGTTGGAGGTCGGTTACCCCTGAACAAGTTTTATTTATTGTTACCCTTTTTTTTTTTAATCTTTTCTGAGAATATTTGAGAAGGGTGGGAACCCTTTAAATGTCCTATCTTTTAATAATAAGACTTTGATGAACCTGGATCTTTGTTGTCTTTCTTTTTCTGTCCCATGTTCACATCACGTAGGTCACGCATGCTGTGCAACAATGAGCAACGAAGCATGCGTTGAGCAAAGGGGGCGTATCCAAACGAAGCTCGTGTCGTTCTTCAGAATACCGCGTGACCAAACGTGATATTTTTTTTTTCAAACTTTATTGAAATTACAAAATGAACAGCCAGTCATTCCAGTTCAGCCTGAATAGTAGACATACAAGGCAAACAAAAGCAACAATATACAGTGCAATGAAACAAGAAGGACAAATAAATAAAGGAAAAAAAAAAAAAGAAAAAAAAAAAAAAAAAGGGGGGGGGGGATGTGACAGACTTCATAATTTAGTACTTGTGACAGCTCATTTGTTAAACATTTCTGAATGAATTTCAAGCAGTGATAAACCTTTCTTATTATAAGTTAATTTAAGAGAGTTTAAATAATATTCAATTTCAATCAAAAACAAATTAAACGATGGGGTTGAGTTTTGAAATTTACATTTATGTATATGGAATTTCCCTAATAAGATATAAAGATTGACAATGGCACATTTTTTTTTCCCTTTAGTTTCAAAATAAGTGATAATGTTCTTCCCTTCAATTTTGATTTCGTATGTTGTCTTGCACAGTATATAATTTTCAAGCTCTCTCCAAAATGTAGCACTATATGAACAGTCATAAAACAAATGAGTAACACTTTCAAGTTCAGTTTTACAAAAGGTACATTTTCTATCAATGTCACAGAATCTTGAAATGTACATGTTGGATGGATATATGTTATGTAATATTTTCAAATGTAATTCTCTAATATGTTTATTGGTGCATTTCTTGCTTAAGAAATCAATACCATTTATATAAAGAGTGTTAACGGATGCATGTGGTGTGTTCTGTTTTTTGTAGCTTTTCATCAACTCAGTCAGTCCACTGGGAATGGACTTTACTACAGAGCTAAAATCTTTAAATTTGATAGGGAATATTTTTTCTGTAATAAAGTCATTGTAACTAAGTAGCTGGCCTTCAGAGTCAAATAAGTCTTTTAAATAGATTATATTTTTATCAATCCAATTCTGCAAATATAGTGATTTGTTCCTCTTAGTAATACATTCGTTATTCCAGATAATAGATCTATGTGGAGAAAAGTTATGTGAGTAACATAATTTCCAAGCCAACAATGCCTGTTGATAAAATGCAGACATTTTAACTGGTAACTTTGATATACTGTAACTACAAGACAATAGGAAGCGTAATCCTCCAACATTTCTAAAAATGTTATGTGGAATGAAATGCCATAATGATCCAGGAGATTTTAAGCATTCTTTTAGCCATTTCACCTTAAATGTATAGTTCAGGTCCATGAAGTCCAGAAGGCCAAAACCACCTTTATCTTTAGGTCCACAAAGCAATGATTTTTTTAGATGATGGTGCTTATTCTTCCATACAAAGTTAATAAATAAATTATTAACATTTTTACATGTGGAATCATACACATTAAGGGAGAGGGCTGGATACACAAATCTGGAAACACCTTCAGCTTTAGTCAAAAGGATTCTACCAAAAATTGATAGGTCTCTTTGGAGCCATAAGTTCAGTATAGTTTTAGTTTTTTCCATCCTGGGAGAAAAGTTGAGTTGTTGACGCTCCGTGTCATTCTTACAGACATGAATACCAAAGTATCTAACACAGTCTTTGACAGGAATATTGTATAAGGATTTGACATTTGATTGGTACAAACATAAAATTTCACATTTAGATTTATTTAGTTTTAATCCAGAGGCAATTGAGAAATCATTTATTAATGAAATAGCATTTTCAATCTGATCTTTGTTTTTTAAGAATAAAACAGTGTCATCTGCTAGTTGAGTCACTCTGATTTCTTTACCAAAAATAGATAAACCTTTAATGACTGGGCTATTTAAAATGTGTAATGAAAGTAGTTCAGCTACAATTAAAAATAAAAAGGGTGAAATTGGGCAACCCTGGCGAACAGATCTCATGACTGGAAATCTTTTAGTAGTATTTGGATATAGTATAACACAACTGTCAATATTTTTATAAAACATTTCGATAGTTGACACAAAGTTTGGACCAAAACCAAAGGTTTTGAGGGCTTTAAATAAGAAATAATGTTCTACCGTATCGAAAGCTTTATAAAAATCAAGAAACACAATAAGGGAATCATCATCTATATTGTCAGAGTAGTCTAATAGGTCAAAAATAAGCCTTATGTTTGAACTGATATGGCGGTTGGTCATAAATCCGGTTTGCGTTTCAGCTATGATCTCATCCAGATTTTTCTTTAATCTTTTGGCATAGACCAATGAGATAATCTTATAATCTATGTTCAAAAGTGTGATAGGTCTCCAATTTTCTATAACAAGAAGATCTTTATCAGGTTTAGGAATTAAAGTTATAATACCCTGTTTCATGCTTGTGGACATTTCTTTTCCATCAAGGCATTCCTTAAACAATTCTAATAAAGGATCAACAATGATATCCCAGAACTGTAAATAAAATTCCACTGACAAACCATCATTGCCTGGAGATTTGCCCTTTTTCATTGATCGAATTGCCTCTGAAATTTCTGATTTTGTTAAGGGGCGTTCACAATTAGTTTTAAAGTTTTCCGAGATAGTTGGTGCAAAATTTTTAACTGACTCGATAAATCTATCACAATCATTGATATTACAATTTGATTTGTATATATCTTTGTAGAATGAACCAACATGTTTTGAGATATCTAAATAATTAGTGGTTATGTTATTATCAATCTTAAGAGCAGATATATTGTTTCTTCTTTGGTTTCGTTTCTCAAGAGCAAAAAAGTAACTAGAATTTCTTTCACCTAGTTCTAGCCATTTTGCTTTGGACCTTATAAAAGCCCTTTAGCCATGTTAATATATGCATTATCTATTTCTTCCTTTAGTCTTTTCAATTTAATTTCTTCATCATCTGATAGAGCATCTTTCTTCATTAATATGTTTAATTCATTCATAATACAGATTTCTTTAGTGTCATTTCTTTTTTTAATTTCTTTGCTTCGCCTTATTGCCGCTTCCCTTACCTTGAATTTGAAAAATTCCCATTTTAGTGTGTGATTCATATTGGTATCCCCGAATATCTGTTCTGCCGTTTTTTCCACTGTACTACAAAATGTATCATCATTCAATAAATTATTATTTAGCTTCCAAAAACCACGTAGTTTACTTTGACCTTGTTTATTGCCAACTAAGTGAATTGTGATTAATTTGTGATCGGTTAATGGAGCAAAATCATGAGAAGATTCTGAAACAAAATGTAAACACGAAGAAGATATTAACCACAAATCGATTCTGGATTGTAGAGATCTATTTGCATTGCTCCAGGTAAACTCTTTTGTATCAGAGTTGAAGAATCTCCATACATCTATAACTGCAAGTTGTTCACAGAAAAATGCAGTGCTTTTAAATTTTGAGTGTTGAGATGTTCTTATTGGTACTCTATCTATAAGATCGTCTGGAGCATCATTATAATCTCCTCCAAGAATCATGTGGGCTCCCTTATATTTTGATTTTAAAAAATCAAGTTTCTCAGATAATTGTATGCACATAGATTTGGCCTGAGTTGTGTTATTGTGACTGTATAAATTACAGGCTATAAAGAAGGTGTTGTCCAATTTGAAAACCAGAATAATCCATCTGCCTTCATCTGAAGACAATGATTCAATAATATTACCTTTAAAGTTGTTAAGGAGAATGGCTACGCCTGCCGAATGTTGAGAGGCGTGGCAAAAATAACACTGATCACTCCACTGTGCTTTCCAGAATTTTACATCATTATCACTCGAATGAGTTTCTTGTAGAAAAATCAAATCAGCATTTTTTCGTCTACAGAAAATGAAAATTGACTTTCTTTTGGTACTGTCACGAATACCTCTAACATTAAGGGATAGTATTTTTAAGGAACTGAAATGTAAGTCTGTCATAAGAGAAGAAGGGAATGAATAAAGTGAACTGGATGTCTGTAAAATTAACTAGAAATTTATAAGGTGCTAAGGTATAAACACCTAAAGAAGATACTCTCAAACGGGAAAACTAAATGTTGAGTACCTAAGTAAAAGTCTTCAGACTCAATTTGTTTTTCTTTTCCCCATTGAAGTGACCCAAATACTTAAGCAAATTAACATTTATACACCAATAAAAGTAGGATGTTTAACTACTCACACTGTAAAACATAGGCAAGTCCAAACAAAACCAAAATAATGATTGCCAAGTATTGGAACAGCTAACTTGGAGGTATGAAAGTTTTATAGAAAACTTAAAGAGGATATTATTGGTTGTAAAGATATTACCTAATGAACCTGAGGTATTTCAAGCAAAACAAAACAAACAAAAATATACAATATACAAGTGCCTCAAAATTATTAAATATTGAACAGTAACATTGGGAGCCTGAGGTAGTTGAAATACCTGTTAATGTTACGTAACTTACAGAGTGAACTTAAAGTATTTCAGTCATCTTGCTGATCTTTTAATAACCTCTTATTTATGCAGTGTGTCTTACACCATCAATGATGGCCACAGGACCAATCCATTTGGTCTTCTTTCCCTCATCACGGGCTTGTTTGACAGTTGGCCACAGTTTATTTCTGCACTGTCTCTCCATGTAGGTGAGATCTTCAGCCAACCTGAGATTCTTCTTCTTCATCACATCAGAGTTGAGGGAAGCTCTCCACACTTTGTGTCGGAAGGTGCGCATGGTGAACTGTATGATGATGGGGCGTGAGCGGTTTTCATCTCTTGTTCGACCAACTCTGTGAACAGTATCTATCATGAACTCGAATTTGTTTTTTTCCTCTGGGATGATCAGGGCGATTATATCCATCACCTCTTTTCTTATATCTTCGTTACTATGCTCTGGAAGATTCAGCAAACGTAGGTTCCACCGCCGACTATATCTCTCCGTCTCCTCTTGTTTCTCTTGAAGTGCAGCAATGCGATCTTTCAGCTTCTTCACAGTAACCTCTGTCTCTTTGCTCTGTATTTCAAGACCTTTCACTTGATCCCGCACGGCAATAATCTCCGCCGTGTTTTTGTTCACCATTTGTTCGAATTTGGAGAATCTGTCATTCAGCCCATTAATAGCTTTCAAGATGTCAGCATTGGATACAGCTTCCTCTCTTACCTCGTGCACTTCGATGCGGCTCTTCTTTGGGTTGGGGCTCTTTAGAGGGGTCTGAGGGAGAGGTTTGCATAAGCTTGCAAAGGTTTTATCTGGCTCCAAGTCCATTATCAGTCCTTCCTTTCTTTTTGCCTCTTTTTTGGCCATGCTTATCCCGTGGCTATTAGCTAAATGTTTCTATACAAGCTAACACTTCACCGTGTCAGAATTCGGCAGGGAAAAAAAAGAAACTCAGTTCGGCCTGATGTTATAAAGATGTCCTGTACGTGTGCAAAACACAAGTGCAATGAGTCACTTCTAATAAAGGAATTATCTGAGTCCGTTTAGATCATTTAAAACGTTAGGTACTCATCAGAAATTCACGAGCTTACAGAGAAGCGTCCACACAGGTCGCCATCTTGGCCACCCCCCTCGTGACCAAACGTGATAAACGAGGACCAGTTTCTGTGAAATGACGTCACTGACTCGTTATGTGGCTCGACTGTAGTACTTTGTTTTTGTGTTAACTGGGTCTGAGGTGATTCTGAGGATCATCACGGCTTAAACAGATTATGAAGCCACCAAAAAGGCGTAAAACGTCGGCAGCTGGGGATGGTTAAAATTCGGAGTTTTAACCAGCTCTCTTCTTCTTTTAAACATTTTTCACACGGACACCGTCAACCTGAAATAAATATACATTCGCATAAAACCCCTGTTCCCCAATGTTTAACAAAACAAAGACGAATACTTACCACAGCCTGTCTTTTTTTTTTTTTTTTTTTTTTTTTTTTTTTTACTTGGTTGCAGAGCTTTTTTTTTTTTTTTTTTTTATTAGTAATATAAACATACAAACAAAATGCACCATATATTACAGATTCAGAGAATAAACATTTCTTACATATTAGCAACTTTCAAATATAGTGAAAATAAAATATAAAGATGGGGTCACATAAATTAACAGATTATTAACTCACTAAATCAAAATCTTCTACAAAGGAAACAAAAAAAGCAGCCTTTTTCTTTTTAACTAAAGTCAAAGATTTAACCAACAGGTTTAGGTCGTTTTTCCAGTGAGCCAGTGTTGGTTTAATCTTAAAAAAGCGACATTTATGTATAAAATACTTACACAAGATTAATAACACATTAACACCATAATTAGCTTTCTTTTCTTTCAAAAACACTCCAAACATTATCATATTTAAGGTAAATGGGGTAATTTGAATCCCACTGGAATAAAGCCAGGTATGAAAATCCAACCAAAATATTTGTATAAAATTGCACAAAAAGAATAGATGGTCCAAATCCTCCTCTTCTGTTTCACAAAATACACAATTACCCGTTTCTATTTTGAATCTATCACTAAGGAGTCTATTTGTCGGATAAATTTTATTCAAGATTTTAAATTGGACTTCTTTCCCTTTAGGAGGGATAGGGAAGGTGATATAATCAGTTCTTATTTTTTCAATTTCTTCCCTTTGGAAATCTTTTAATATGTAATTACGTCTAAGTAAATTTGGAGAATAAAGACTCCTTAATAAAGATCTAAGAAACTTATTGTTGCATTTAACATCACAAAATCGAATACCATCTATATATAATTGCCTTAACTTGGGGGAGATGTCAGAATATATTATATCATTTACAACTATGTTTTTAAGTGACAATGGAATGGATTTTATAACCCGATTAAATTTACTTTTAGAACATTGGATATTAAACTTTTGGCAAAAATCTTGATGTCCTAGAACATGTCCTTCCTCATCTACAAAATGGGCAATTGCCCAAACACCTTTTGATAACCAATCTTGAATAAAAATAGATTTTCTGTTCATCAGTATATATCTATTGTTCCAAATTGGGCTATTATGTGGAGTGAAATTATGTTTAAATAACATTTTCCAATAAAGAAGGACCTGTTTATGGAATTCAGAGAGTTTAGCAGGTAGCTTAGTAATTTCAAAGTCACACTTTAGGAGAAAGTCGATACCCCCTAGTGTGTTAAAGACCTTACTTGGTATAAAAAACCAAATGGAGTGTGGATTATTTAGGAAGGATTTTAACCATTTAAGTTTCAAAACACCATTCATTATGTCAAAATCAATTGCGTTTCCACCGCCTTCAATGTATGGTACTTACCACAGCCTGTCACTACCCGATCCGTACCGGAAACCCGATCGGTACCCCGCATGCGCAAATCTTACGTCACTTCCTCTCTTTGCCAACATTTTTTTTTTTTTTTTTTTTTTTTTTTATTAGTAATATAAACATACAAACAAAATGCACCATATATTACAGATTCAGAGAATAAACATTTCTTACATATTAGCAACTTTCAAATATAGTGAAAATAAAATATAAAGATGGGGTCACATAAATTAACAGATTATTAACTCACTAAATCAAAATCTTCTACAAAGGAAACAAAAAAAGCAGCCTTTTTCTTTTTAACTAAAGTCAAAGATTTAACCAACAGGTTTAGGTCGTTTTTCCAGTGAGCCAGTGTTGGTTTAATCTTAAAAAAGCGACATTTATGTATAAAATACTTACACAAGATTAATAACACATTAACACCATAATTAGCTTTCTTTTCTTTCAAAAACACTCCAAACATTATCATATTTAAGGTAAATGGGGTAATTTGAATCCCACTGGAATAAAGCCAGGTATGAAAATCCAACCAAAATATTTGTATAAAATTGCACAAAAAGAATAGATGGTCCAAATCCTCCTCTTCTGTTTCACAAAATACACAATTACCCGTTTCTATTTTGAATCTATCACTAAGGAGTCTATTTGTCGGCTCTTTGCCAACATTGCGACATTCAATATATTTGAATGATACGGTTAGCGCCCAGTTAGCTCCTAGCATTTCTCAGCAGCTCTGCCTCCTTTTCGACTACCAGGACATTTAAACAATGAATAATCCGTATCCGCAACAAATTTTTGCTTTTCTCCTCAACAGAAAGCGTTCCCCTATTGAACAACAGCGCCGTAAAATAAGAAGAATGGTGCCTAATGACAGAGTTAATAATACAGACTTTATAATATGTCACGTGAAGATTCAGCAGCCAGATGAAGTGTTTACTGGCAATTGACAGTGATAGCGGACATTATCATCACTTTTCCAACAATCCTCTCCACACAGACAAGCATAAACACACTCGATTATCACTAAATCAAATTTAACACACGTTTGTAATGACGCTAATTCAGTTTACAATAGGGTTCATTCGCTCAGTCAGCAGGTGGCGGTATCCTCGTACACTGGGGAGTACACTGCCATTAAACGAACAGAAGAAGAAGAAAACCCCTGCACATGCGCGGTACGGATCGGGTAGACCCGATTTGTACGGTCTGACTTTGCACATGCGCAGTAAGGATCGGGAGTCCCGATCCGTCACTATCTTTTAATTTTTTTATTTTTGTCTACATTATATTAAATGTTTCATTATCGGAAACATGTTAAGAGATACTTGTTATTCTTAACATCTTAACAGATACTCTGACCTGTAACTATCGTAAAATGCTTCGACCGGAAGTAGACACCTTTCGCGCATGCGGGGTACCGATCGGGTTTCCGGTACGGATCGGGTAGTGACACAGCCGAACGACTGCACTCTGTGCCGTCTTCATGGAAAATAACACTTCCGTCTCACGTATTTGTTTTTACTGCCACTCAGACCCTACATCCCCAGTGAGGGAAGAAACGGGGGTGATGTCTCCCGAGGACACCTCACACACCATCTCTCCTTCCTGTAATCACTTTAAATGTGAGATCGCTCCCTGATATGATTGAGGAGCTAATGACGCTAACCCGGTCACAGTGGCAGTATCCCGGCACTGCCCGGTACTCCCTCTGTGAGTAGGCTGCCCGGCTTCCAGCTGCTGCGGGCGGACAAGACGAGAGACAGCGGTGAGAGGAAAGGAGGGGGACTGGCGGTGTTTGTTAAAGACGGTTGAGGTATCTCTGGGCACATCGCTGTGAAAGAACAACTCTGCAACACAGACATTGCCGTTAGCATTAGCGTTAGCCGTTAGCATCCGTGGAGGTAGCCTGTGACTCTCTGTGGTCCGCAGACTGCAAACGCAATCTCCGAGAGCTCGTCTTCTTCTTCAGGGGACTTTAATCATGTCTCGCTGGACTCCACACTGCCCACCTTCACCCAGTATGTGACCTGCCCCACCGTAGGCAATAAAACATTGTACTTAATGTATGCCAATGAAAAAGTGGCATACAGTTCATCACCTCCCCCTGCCCAGGGAAGATCCGATCGTAACCGAGTGCGTCTTGTCCCTGTGTGCAGCCCTTACTGTGCAGGGAGCCACTAATCACCCACGCAGTGCAGAGATGGTCCGCGGAGGGCATATAAATAAATAATAAAAGCAAGTAAATGACAGTATGCTCTTTCTGAAACAAACGGAGACCTTAACTTTTATCAAAATACCGTTTTACTCAGTTTAAAGTAATACCACTGTATAATAGCCTTCAAATTTAATAATGTTAACAGTATCTCAGGAATATTTTTGCCCTTTCAACATGCATTAAAAAATAGATATACAGTTTTGAATCAGACCTGTATGTACGTTTTCTCAAAAGTGACGTAAATAAGTAATCTCAAGAACCTGAAATAATAGTTTCCCATGTAAACTGGAGATGTCCTTGTCAATGTCATCAGAGTACTCTGGATGTCTTACACGAATTTGAAACATAAAACCAGAGTGGCACATGACAGTGTTGCACATAACATAACTAGTTTATATGACATGAAGTTATAAAAAAAAAATAATCCATGTAACTTGGTAATGGCTTCTTTCTGATAACTGTCGGCTGCAGTGTGCATTATCTTGACAAAAGTATAAGATACTGAACCCACTGATATGATGTGGTGGAGGAGCACAAATACCTGGACACCCACATAAATACATTTGCTGAACTGGAAGATCAAAACAGAAGCTGTACACAAGCAGTGTATGGGCAGGCTATTTTTTGTGAGCAAGCTTGTGCAGTGCACTTTGATGTGTTCTTATTAAATTATGATTTAATATGATTAATTTAATTTAATATGATTATTAAATTATTTATTATTATCGTTATTATTATTATTATTATTATTCCACTGGGATTATTTATCTTTTATTTATCCAGGTGAAAGTGTCACTGGGGTTAAGATCACATTTCCAAGAGAGACCTGCCATCTCTCTAGAGAAATCCGAATCAGAATACTTCATTAATTTTATGATCGTAAAGGTCCGGGGTTTGAATCCACTGAGCTGCCCAGAGGTACCCCTGAGCAAGGTACTGTCTCTAGACACTGCGCCCTGAGCGCTGGATTGGTGGCTGCGCACTGCTTCACTGAGTGAATGGGTTAAATGCAGAGAGGAATGTCCCTACACGATTAATAAAGGATAGTTTATTAATCCCAGAGGAAAGTATGTGAGCACAGTTGCTCCAATAAATTAGAACAGTAACAAACAAGGTAAAGTGCCTGTAGTGGCAATTCCTTTTGTTCGACCAACCAAACATCCCACAATTAAAAATCCACAAACCACTGCTGCACTGAGATAATATTTCGTACGCAGGCCCACCCCAGTGCATGCTGGTCCTATACCAGTCTCTTTATTTATAGAAAAATGGCCCTACAGGTATTACTGACTGACTTAACAAGGTAAACACCAAAAAAACAAAAAAAACATTGAAACAAATATTAACCTGCAAATAAAACTTGTAAATAAACCCAAATTATAAGTAAACTAACAACAAACTTTAACTAATTTCAAAATAATAAAAATAAAGAACAAATAGCTCCAACAGTGCCAACATCCCTACTTCCAGACTTGGTTGTACTTTGCTTGCACGTGTATTAATGTTTCAGAGATGCAACAACCATTTCCTGATGCGAAACAAAGAGCGGAACAGGACTGTGGTTATCTTTCATGAATGCTGCGGAAACAAGCCGACTCCTGAAAATGAACTGTGTCCACATGTCTTTGTTTCCATTCTGTCCCTGGAGAGTGACCCAGTTGTTCATTAACATGAACTCATGTTCACCACTTGCAGAAATGAAAGTAATGCAAGCACAGCAAACATCTACTTAAGAAGCCGTTTGTCTTCATGTCAGTGTTTAAGACAATCAGGAATCTTAACCACCCACAGCACTGGATACAAATAAAAACAAGATGTGCAGGTCTATTCTTTACTTTTGTGATTTCTGTTTCAGCTGAGGTCTTTTGTTGCTATAAAACCAACGACTTGATCAGTTGTGTTTCTGTTGTTTTGAAATATTTGTATTTGTCTCCTTTTTGCTAAACAGCATCACACCAGCTAACCAGGCCCATGAAGTGGAGGTTAAATAAAGCTGTGATGTATAAAGCTGCTTTTCAGCTGGTTAACAAGAGAGTGGAGAAGAAATCGAACTTTGTATATAAATAAGACTGAGCACGCATCAGTACAACCCGTCTACTTCTTCCTTCTTCTCTCATTAGGGATCGCCACAGCAGATCATCTGCCTCCATCTCACCCCATCTCTACCATCCCCCTCTAACGTGCCAACACTGCTGATTTTCTTTGGCGAACAGAAATCCAAATACATTTCAGTTTTAAATGTCTAATGGGATGAAAAATGAAAATGAATTTCAGTAGAAATACCACAAGGAATTATCAACACTGGTATAAGGCACAGTCATACATGAACAAGTGAACAAATGTTAACAGTCTGTAGTTGATTAGACATTCATTTTCATACAGTTGTCCAGTTCAAGTTAGCGGAGGGTGATAGAGTTGTGGCTGGAGCCTGTACAATTCCCCAGTTTCAGAGAGTCTTCAGGAGGCACATGTAGACTCTGCCCTGAAGCAGCAAACACACAGGAGAAAAACACAGTGGGCACATCTTAGTTTCACTACAAGGCTTTGAAAGGTCTGCAAACAAACGATGAATGAAGCTGAAATATAAATGTGCCAGCTTGGACTACTGATGGGACACCCAGCTGATTTCAAAGAGTCCTTGATGGTTAGTACCAACGTCTTTGGTGTGACAGGAATGACTCATTTAACCCACATGGGCCCATCACAACCGTTAACAACAGACAAGTGAAACTGTGTGAACACCTCAGGCCTGTTAGGGACACGACCCTCTCAGTGATGTCACAGCTAAATGGAGAAGGCCCCATCAGTTACAGAAAGCATTGGCACTGTTCTTCCTCATTTTTAGATAAAGCTACGGACGGAATAAAAAAACTAAACACAACAATAGCCATCAACCTCCTGACGAATTTCTATTTTTCATATTTTGTGCCATTTTTGTAAATACAGCAAACCAAACACTAAGAATAAGATCGGAGCCATCGGCACAGCGTCAATGAATAAATCAGAAAGATGATACTCCAAGATGAGCTGACAGCAGGTCAGAAGGTAAGGAGGATCCAAAATCACTGACACCCACACAGAGGACAAAACATGAAGAAATCCTATCAGTGCCTAGAAAATGTCCATCTGAGCACCAGATCTAAAGAAGCCAACACGACCCTGCAGGCTGTGTAAAGGTGTCACAGAGACTATCCAGCACATAAGATGCAAGCTAGGACAGCGTACAAGCAAGTGGCTGGGAGAGGTTACAGGAACGTCTGAACTCCTAATGCCCAAAAATCCATCTGGGAAGGATGATGTGAAATCTTTCTTTAGTGAATCTTACATTTGGAATCAACATGAAAACACAATCACTGCTTTGTGAAACAATTACATTTCACTGTAAAAGCCTCACAATGAATAACAACAATAGCAAACAGCCATCCTTAATTCAACTCAGTGCAGTTACATTCCTCTGACTGTGGGTGATTCTGGGCTTCTGCTGACACCTGGTGGATACACTACAAAGTTTACAAAAATCACTTAAACACATCATTTAAACTGTATGTCATATTCCTAATGTTTTTCATTATATCATATCATGTTTATCACTGTGAGCAGCTTTGTCTTTGTGTTTTGTCTTATAGAGCATTAAATATGAGTGTGATCTCACGTTCTCTTTAACGCTCCTTTAGCATTATGCTGCCTATATTCCCTCCACTGTCTACAGATGAACACTCTTCAAGTCCTGTTTTTGTCTCTAGTTCTTGGGTCTACAGGTGAGTGAAAGAGCATTCTTACATTTTTATTCTTTAATGGTATTTCTGTTGAAAAGGGTTCATGTTTTTCATCGTCTCATCAGTGTTGCTCATGAGTGATAAAGGTGCAGTAGGCCTCTCTTCAGTACCAACAAAGTATGGTTCTGGACTGAGATGTGGAGAAACAAAACTGACACTGCAGAGCGACTGACCAACATTTCAGAGGACGCAATAAGATAAACGAGGCTGCAGCGACTCACAGAAACATAGAAGCCAAACTCAAATTCAGTTTTATTTATATATCACAAAACAACAACAGGGGCCTCAAAGCACTTTATATTGTGAGGTAAAGACTCTACAGTAATAACAATGATCCACATTTGTGCTTTAAGAGCTTTCTGCTCATCTTATATAATCAAATATAATAAACCTTTATTGTGATTGTACATGTAAAACTAAATTTTGGTTCAGCATTCCAACTGTGCAGGGGTAAAAAAAAACTTTGCAAAGACATCAGGACAAAACAGCAAGCAGACAATATATAGAGAGATGCATAAATGCATAAATCTTCATCAGTGAGCAGAACCAGTTCAAGTCAAGATTTTTTCAGTTTGGAGTTCAGATTCTGACAGTTGTGTACTTTTTTTTTATCATAACAGGAAGTAAATACAGAATAATTCGAGTCCCTGTTCATGCTGCTCAGTATAAAACACTTGAAAATATATTAACTTCTTATAAAATATTATATCTCATGGAGTTGTTAAGTGTTCAGTGACAAATACAGCACATACTGTTTGTGCCATTATTAATATAAAGGAACAAGAAAACATTAGCCACATCAGCTATTTGGCACCAAACAGACATTTTCCAGCACCTCAAACTGTATTCCAAACCACATTAGTTAATAAAATAACTCAGTTACAGTTTAATAAAAATAATTGCACTTTAGCTTCGTTGTAGTTACATTTTCTCCTGTATTCATTTTTCTTTGGGGATTGAACCATCAACTCAAACTGTAACAGTAACAGCAGACTCAAGAATCAGGTGACATTTCAGTGCAGCTCGTTTCCAGCTTCATCGCTCTGCAGGAGATCCTCACGGGTTTGTTTGCCTCTGATCTTTGTGTCAGAAGCAACAGAGACGACATTAATCAGTAAACAGTAAACTGGTTCTTGTATAATGCTTTCCTACTCTATCTAAGCATTCAAAGCCCAAGGCCTCCCTCCTCTAGAAGTGGCTGTTCTTGAGTGGTATGTAACCTGCACCTCTCCTCGTCATACTTCATCAAATTGTTATGTTACTCAGTCAGTGCGGTGGCTGCTTCACTGTTTAAACTTTCTCTCGGTTCACTTTCAGCTGTTGACCTGCCTGTTAGTCACAGACACCCACCTGCTGTGCTGAAGATCCAGTTGTGAGAGCCAGCCTGCTGTTCTTAAACCCACTAAGAGCAGAAATCCTGTGAGCAGAGTGGGCTGGTCACTAAACCAAATCAGAGGAAAGACAAAAAAGAAACCTGTCTGACGGCTCGCTGATACAAGCAAATAAAATGTATCGCCAACTGCTGCACCTGTAACAGACTGAAAACCAAAACAAAGATACGACATGTGGGACACAAAAATGAGAAATACATAAATCAACAATCTTCTTATTGTGTGTGTGAGTGAGAGAGTGTCACAAATATATGTGATAATGAGGGTGTTGAAGCTGCAGCGACGCCCCCCCCCCAGAAGCCTGAAGGTAGACAGAGGTGAAACCGGGACAACCGGGCCCCAAGAGTACCAAAGGCCCGACAAATAACCAGATTTTTTGTAACCTAAAAAGTGTCATCTGTGCCTTAAAATGTGCGTGACATATCCCAAAACTATGACACCGTCAGTGACAGTAACAAACTGATCAGGTCTGATTGCAGTCTGCTGTGTGGGGACTTTCACCTGCTACTGTAGGGTCTACCTTACAGTAGCAGGTGACTGTTGTTGATTTGGGGCTGTATAAATAAAACTGAACTGAAAACTGAACCTGCCCCAAATTTCAGTGAATCATGCTTAACTGCGGTCAAAAAGCACAAAGACCAACGAGTCTGACTGGATTCTTTGGTGGGGCCCTGATGACTGCTAGGAACAGGCGGAGCTCGACATAAATTTGACATATTTAAAGTCTAAGATGACCTGAAAGAGGTGCAGTTAACCATGGCTCTCCAACAGTTTGTGTGCTGCTTCACTGTGGTGATCATTTTCTTCTGCAAAGGTGAGAAAATGATTTGATTGGTTGTTCTCTTTCTTCAAAGCAAAGACATGAACTGGTGGGTTAATGTTTAAAGGTTTTATGTCAAAATTATCAACATCATCAATGAAAAGTTGAAGTTTGTTTCAGCAAAGATGCAGATTTTCTTAAAAGCTGTTTTAAATATAGAAACTAGACCTAAAGATCTACAATCCCCTCCCCTAAAAAGTGTTGTGTTTAGTGTGATCAGTTCTTCAAGTTCGAAGAAAGCAGTCAGTGCTTACTTTCACAGGTTTAACAGGTTTGTCTGTGTGTTCTCATTTCCAGGTTGTCACTCACAGCAGCCCAGTAAGCATCCAAAGACATTTGAACCTTGTCTTCCTTCTGTCAGCTGTACAGTAATGAGCACATATAAAACTGTGATGTCCACATTTGAGTGTGCTGACTTTGGTTTTTCTATAAACTGTGATGTGATTTTGTTCAGTAAAATCTTCCAGTTTTCTGACACAGAGGAGGAACATTTGTGGATCACATGTAAACCACAGTCTAATGTTAAAATAACATCCACATAAATGTCACTGCTCAGGATCTCCCAGCAGAGCATTGATCAGTGTTATCTCTCTGAGTGGTTTTAATGTGGTGGCTGATCTGTTTAGCTGTGCTCTCTCTTCTCTTGTCAGCATGTGGCAGAAGTGCTGTGAACAGCAGCAGCATCACAGGAGTTCGTGACGCTGCACCAGGAAGTTGGCCCTGGTTCGCTGCTGTAAACACTTATTCTATAGGGTCTCTGATCACCGACCAGTGGGTGCTGACAGCTGCATCCTCCGTACCAACGTGAGTCACTGCTGCAAGTTTACACTTTGTTGAGGAGTAATATGAAGGTGAAGTGCAATATTTATATGCACTAGAGATGTTTTTTTAAAAGATATTTCCTCACTTCTTTTAACATTTAAAAACAACAGCTGTTACACAAATTGCTGAACTGCAAAGTACAGAGTTGTCTGCACAACAATCAAACCAGATGTCACATTAATTTAATTTCATCCTGTCGTGTTATTCAATTATACGCTGTACGATTCATAACCACACTTTATTTTCTTGTTCTTGCTCTGCCCACATATAACATAACATTCTATACAAAAACACACTGGTCTCGCCCTCTAGCTGCCATCAGCCTAACTACACTGACCGGCTGCATTAACATCTACTGTACAATGCAATTACACCACACATCCAAGTCATTGTTTTTTCGGAGCATTGATTTGTCAAAGATATGCTGTCACATGAAAATATTGATGATTCTGTCCGTTCATGTCAGAAGATGGTTAGCTTAGCATAAAGTTTTTAAACGGGGAACCTGCAGATAATAAATACAACTACGCACCTCTGTAAGGCTCATTAACGAACACATGCTGGGAAAGACTCAGTCACACAGTCAATTGTTTTGTGAGTTTTCTTTGTGTGCAGGCTGTGATCAGCTGACCTCACGTCACAGTCGCTGCTCACTTCAAAAAAATATAAACAGATTTACATGAGCTACATGAGCTCTGCGGCTGATAGCCAAACCCTGCACTCTCTAATGTCAGCATTCAAAAGAGAACTTAAGGATTGGCATAAATTGACTTTGGTGTCTGCACTCTAACACTGACCACGCTCTGCACCAGCCCAACACAGAGCAGCTCTGTAACCTTCACCATAGTCCTGCAAACTAACCAGTTTAACCTGAACTAATCTGATGCTTTCATGCAACCTTTGGAAAACACAGAATTATCAGCAGCACAATCACTGATCCAAGATCTGATTTTAGAAACTCATGAATGAATCATAAAGATGTAAGTTACATATCCGGACATGTTGGAAAAAGTTCCTGCTTTAAAAAAGTATCACACACAGTTTGTGTGTTTGCTGATGTTTGTTGAGCTTGCTCCTCTACAAACACTAGATCTCCATGCAGCACCTGAAACATAAACTTACTCAGTGTTATGGATGAATCTGACCATCAGAGTTAATTACTCATTTATGTAGTGCGCCAGCAGGTTCAACCACCTGCGCGCGCACACACACACACACACACACACACACACACACACACACACACACACACACACACACACACACGACAAAGGGCTGAAAGGAAAAAGGAAACTCGTGACATTGACTGCTTTGCTCTGTGACAATGATCAACATGAGGCACAATAAAAATATCTGTTGTGTGTGAAGGGATTACAGTAGCATGGTGGTCTTGCTGGGCAGCAACAGCCCGTTAGATCCAGACCCAAATAAAGTGAGGCTGAACGTGATAAACGCCACCTGCCATCCTGGATTCAACTCGTCGACTCGTGAGAACAACATTTGTCTTCTGAAGCTGTCGGCTCCTGTGAATTTCACAGACTACATTCAGCCGATCTGCTTGGCCTCAGAAAACAGCACTTTCAACAACGAGACCAGCAGCTGGGCCATCGGCTTTGGTGACATTGGTAAATCATAAAATATTTATTTGATTTTACAGCATTATGTTGGAGTCTTTAGAAAAGCTTGATGTTTAAATTCTCTCCAAACAGAGGCATTCAGGTATAACCTGCAGGAGGAAAAGTATCAGTAGTGGGAAACGATGTGTGCAAAGCCAGATTTCCATGGATCCCAGACAGCATCATCTGTGCTACAAAGACGAATTCATGTTGGGTGACCACAACTTTATTTACTATAATCTGTTGTTGACTGTCACTGAGATAATCTCATCTTTACTCACACTTTGGTTTACTTGTTTTACTGTCGTTGTCTATAAATATTAATATTCATATTTAATCAAAGGTCTTTTTTTCTTTAAAAAAACCTAATTTATTTAATGAAACTGATTCCTTTAAAAGAGCTGTCTGAAACTTTCTGTCTGTGGAATCGTCACTTTCATTTGCACCAAAGCAGCTGAAATGGATTCACAGTGGTTCATGTTTCCTAACTGGACAGACTGACATCGATTAAGTTTTACTGACTGTGATATACTGTGATGATCAACTACTCCCTTAATTTATTTGAGCAGTTTGCAACAAAACTACCAACAAAGTTAAAACTTTCTCAGGTGAAAAAGGTCAACTTCTAAGAGTTACACATCTGTATCTGTCCTAATAACTTTCATCACTGTCTTTCCACAGGATAAACTTGGAGCGCCACTCATGACTCAGAGTAAATCAGTCTGGCTCCAGAGTGGAGTTTTCAGTGTGCCTGGATGTACAGCATCTCCTTCAGTCTACACTCCTGTGTCCCAGTACCAGAAATGGATCAGCGACACAGTTACAGGGACACCACCAGGCTTTGTTACCTTCACCTCCCCACACAGTTCATTACAAACCACTGCTCCTCCTACTGCCCCTCCCACTTCCCCGACATGTGTGGGTGTGTTTTGCAGTGGTGAAAACCTGATCCACTTCACTCACTTCTCCTCTCTGTGTGTTCTCGTTGTGTTGCTCCATGTGTTTGCTGGAACTGTTGGAAACTAGATCAACACATTTACTCAAGTTCAATACAAACATGAAGAACTTTACCTGACATGTTACTTTATAAATAAAATAACCTTTTATTATTCATTGATAACAGTCTGCACAGCTTCTAATTGTAACTAACTTCCAATCCAATTTTATTTATAAAGAACTTTAAAATACCCAGCACAGGTCCAAAGTGCTGTACAGAAAATAAGTTAAAAACAATAGAATAACAGAAAACAGCAAAAATAAATAAATAAAACACATAATGCATGAAATTAAAACAGTCATATATTAAAAGAAAAACAAGATAAAACAGCATTGAATCAACTAAAAATAACTAAAATAAAAATTAAAAATAAAAATAAAAAGCAACATTTCACGTGGTGTCAAAGGCCAGGGTAAAGAGGTGGGTTTTCAAGAGTGACTTAAAAACATTTAAATAATTTGGTTGGAGAAATTCTTTCTGGATAACAGGGAGCATAAACATTTTGTATCAAAGTTTTATTCCGAGATTTATGCCCTAATTGTGGATAAATTGGCATGGTTGAGAAAATCTTGGGGGACGCTGCTTAAATGTGAAATAGATATACAGGCATGGGACAAAATCCTGCTCCTTCGGTTTGTAACCGATTTAAAGAACTGCAGTACTAAATTTGCACAATGTGTATATTTCTCCATATATTTATAGGAAGTATAATATGGGAACATCTCCAAACTGTCTCAAGTGTAAGGTCAGAGTGGGCACTAGATTCCACTGCTTGTGGGAATGTGCTGTTATCCAGTCATTTTGGAAAGAGGTCTGCGCCAATATTAGTACAGCCATTGGTCATCAGGTGACAGAAAACCCATTAATGTGTATATTGGGATATATTCCCATCTCACTGGTACAACATGAGCATGTAATTCAGTCACTGTTAATGTTGGCCAGGAAAAGCATTATGTTGAGACGGGTGGGGGCTGAGCCTCCCTCCATTTCTCTATGGAAGTCGCTCATCATTGAAGTTATGACTCTGATCAGGCTGGGACACTATGTTGATGGGAGCTCCTGAATTTTTGTGGACAAATGGAAGAAACCACTGGAAGCACTGGGAGTAACCTGTAAACTGGATCCTAGTGGACAACAATTATGGACATAATGTTGTAATACTCTAGTGCTGTTTAGTGTTATTATTTTGGATGTGAACCAGTCTTATATTTGTTGGGGAAAAAAGTTAAATAAAAGTTAAAAAAAAAATTAAATAGGTGGCCTGTCTAATCTCTAAAGGAAGCTCGTTCCACAGTTTTGGAGCTGCTACAGCAAAAGTACAATCTCCTCTAAGTTTACGCCCAGTCCTGGGTACATTCAGGCGCAGCTGATCAGCTGACCTGAGAGAGCGGGTGGGTGTATAAGGCTGTAGCAGCTCAGAGAGATAAGATAACTTAACAACAGTGACATGATGAGAAGCTGTAAAGTGCAGGTGTGCTCACTCACTGTGGAGCCTCACAGGTGTTTCATCCAGGCTGACTCCAGAGCAGCAGTGATGGGATGTTCCACGCTGTGCTGAGCTCCTGAAGCACTCGTGCACCTGAAGCATGTGACCATCTTACCTCTGGCACCCTGGGCCCAGATTCAGGTGTGAACCTGTTACATGGAGGTGAACTCCAGCACTAGTTTAAAGCTGATGGTGCGACTGGATGTAATGTTTCATTTTAATAAAACAAGTCAACAGGAAGTAGAAGATTAGAGATTAGATAGAACTCTATTAATCCCTCGGGTGGGTTCCTCCAGGAAATTCAGCAAAGAATAAATAGGAATCAATCATTTACTGACACTGTTTACACGTATGATTTTAACTAGAATACACCACCTCCTCCTTCGCCTCACACCACCTGCTACAGCTCTACTGTTCTATAAATACAGTCATCCACACCACTGATGTGAGGTCACATGGTTTATGTTCATATGTAAGGAGCAGAGAGACGTCCTAGCAGCTGACCTCAGGTCAGTTTAATGACTCTGAGCTCAGATGAGCAGCTCTGTTATTCTCACTGTGACAGGGAGACACTCTCAGACACTCCGGTCATGTCAGCTTGTTCTCATGCAGGAGGATCAGGAGCGCCATGTTTGTCATAGTCTTTATTTTTGAATCATGATGTGTTTGTGCCATCAGAGTCTGTCATGAGTACTCAGGGTTTCACAGCAGCTCTTCTGAATGCTGAGGAGGACTCCAACCTCATGTTTCACTTCTCTGAGGTTCTGATGTCTGTGAACACTCGTGTTTGTTCTCTGGGCTCATCTGGACAAAAACACCTTTCTGTGTTTGGGTCCAGCCTCATTCTGACTGACAGGAAGTGTGTTATCCATGAGCTGCACGTCTTTGAGAAAGCTGCAGTTTCCTGGTGTGTTTCCTGTCTGTGGACAAACACGAGTGTTTCAGCTAAGGACTTGGTTACTTCCACCTGTCGATAAAGGACATCACCCTGTCTTTTCTCTTTAAATGCAGCTCCAGGTCCTTCCACGTGCTGCTCTGTATTTGTGCAGTTTGTAGTCTGTCTTGGGAAACGTAGCACACATCGTGTTCTTCTGGTGTTTTCTCCTTGAGTGTGAAACAGTCACACTGACACTGTGCTGTTGTTCACAGAGGGGGGCTGATTCTGAGCTATTCTGAGCGCACGTAAAAAAAAATTGAGTGCAAGTAAAAAAAGTTTGCAAGTGCAAGTGTTGTATTTTGAGGAGAAATTTATTTTGAGCAAAGAAAAGCTGAATTTGAGTGAACAAAATTCATTGCTGTGTGCAAAAAATGTATTTACGTGTTTGCTATTATCCACACACACACAAAAGATGCCCGTTACCCACCAGCTGACCGGGTGGTCACTGGGGTTAAACATAATATATAAAGCCTTGGAGATAAGCGTACAAGGGTGTTTGGAAAGAAGAGTCTAAACACAGTTTGTTATCAGGGGAGAAATTGTTTGTTATGTTCAGCTCCAGCCTTGAGACCGCAGCTGGCGCCGATATGGTAGCCACATGGTGGTGTTCTTGCTTTAGTGTGAAGCACTACATGTCAATTTTACAGTTGATCTAATGTCCATCACTGGTTCCTCACCATTCCTTTTGGAGAGCCATGAGCCTCTCCACGATGTTATCCAGCTACACCGAGATGTCATCCAGTTTGCTCATAGAGCACGAGTGTTCACGACAGCCGTGAGCCTCTCCAAGATGTTGTCAGATGTTGTCAGAGTCTCAGCACTCACAGCAGCGGCAAGCTTCTCCAAGATGTCATCCGTGCTGCTTCTAATGAGCCCATTCTGAGAAGCCACGGCTCGCTCCATCGTTCCAATCAACATAGCAGGCAGCCTTGTGGGGATTTGAACAGCTGTTTCCGCTTTCTTTATTCTTCGATAAGCCAGGGCCAAGCCAGCGACAATCAGCAAGAACCCTGTTATCATGGTTCCAAAAAGATAGATGTCTTCAATGGGGTCTCCCAAACCCAGGTGTCTGCATTCAGGGACCAGTTGATCAAATCCATGTGAGACTCTTCCAGGGTAGAGGGAGAAAAGTAGACAAGACTAGACAGAGACATGAGAAAGCCAAGCAGGAAGGATAAGGGAAGGGAGAGGGAGAAAATGCGACCGCCTTCGTCAAGAGCCAGAGAGAAGAAGAACTGGAACAGTTTGCTGTGGTTTATTCTGTTCCTGTCATAAATAAGAGTCTGGTAGCACTTTGCTCTCTTTCCACATTTTTAGGAAGGAAGTTAAGAAGAGTGAGTGAGTCGTCTTCCTCTGTGGGCCCAACATCAGGCAGCAGCAACGCATTTTTAAAAACCCAGCTCACTGCTTCACAGTTCCACCTGTCAGTTTCTGCTCTCTGTGCTGGGATTCCCAGAGGAGGTTCGGCGTGGTGGTGTGTTCCCCTGTCGAGGGTTCAGTTTTTGTGGCCTGAGTTGGACGTGAGTCATCCTCTGATACGTATTTGGAGTTTCGTCTGACGATGGAAGCTGGTATATTATTTCTGTCCTGGGTTTTAGCCAGTTTATAATCCATAGGAAAAATCCCCACAAAACACTTAAAAGTCATAAAAATTCATTCAGATTTTGCAATTTGGTGACGCATCCATCGGATACTCCAAGATGAGCTGACAGAGTTCCTCTGACAGCTGAAGACAGATGCTGGGACCAAACAGGAGGATCCAAAATCATGTAATGTACCACAGACAGACAGACAGAGGACAAAACATTGAGAAATCCTACCAGTGGTTAGAAAAAGGCCAGATTAAAGGGACAGCACAGAGGCTCTGATCACGGCAGAGAAGAACAGGACCTAAGCATCAGATCTATAGATGCAAGAGTCTACCACAGCCAACAGGATTTTTTTTTATTGCAAAAGTTCACACATCCAGGCATCCACTGACAATTCAAGGACGAACCACATCAAACTGGGAATGCTGACTTGCATCTTAAACTCCCATCTCTCATAATATGAGAATTAGAAGACACAGAGTAAAGTCTTTAACATCAGATTAGAAAGGAAAAACAAAAAGAAATACAAAACACTTACAAAATACAAAACACATGCAAAACACAAAACACATACAAAATACAAAACACATGCAAAATACAAAACACTTACAAAATACAATACAGTTTCATAAACGTAAGAAATAGTGAGGCTTTGAAGGCTAGTGATTTTTGAACTGATGGTATGTTTTTGTCTCTTTTAGAACACAGTTCTGGATGGACCTTTTGAGTGACATGAAGGAAATGCACCTCTTTAATGGTAGTCATGAACACATGTGCTTGGTGCGCTTCGTTTTCATGGCTGTGCTTCAGAGGGATCTGAATGAATTCAAAAGGAAGTGGAACACGCACCTGATTCCCCCAGTTAGGTTGTCCATCTGGTAAAATGTGATGTATTACCTGCCTCATAGGTTTGTATCACTCTTGTCAATTTAAAATGTGAAAAATCAAAATTCTGTAATTTAAGTAGAAATCACAAAAATGACATTTTTTTTAGCACCTTTTAATCTCTAAATGGTAAATGTCCTGTATTTGTATAGTGCTTTTCTAGTCCCTAAGGACCCCAAAGCGCTTTACACAACCAGTCATCCACCCATTCACACACACATTCACACACTGGTGATGGCAATGATGCTCATGGGGGGTAAATGTGCAGTAGGTCTGTCTTCGATTACAACAAAGTATGGTTCAGGACTGAGATGTGGAGAAACAAAACTGACTCTGCAGAGCGACTGACCAACATTCCAGAGGATGAGATAAGATAAGACTGCAGCGACTCACAGAAACATAGAAGCCAAACAATTGAAGTCAGTTTCATTTATATATCACAAAACCACAACAAAGTGGCGTCAAAGCACTTTGAATTGTAAGGTAAAGACTCTACAGTAATAACAATGATCCACGTGTGTGGATCTTTTTGCTTCATCTCATGGAATTGAATAGAATAGCCCTTTATTGCCATTGTACTGGAGTACAATGAGTAAAAAAAAAAAGACTCCAACAGTTTTGTAAACACATCCTGTCCCTATCCTTCCCCTCCACCTCTCTGTCCTACTAAGAATCTGAGGTATAAATCCTCTTCAGCAGGCTGAGAAAGGGAAGTGTCAAAAATTATAAGTAAATAAATAAAGTTATCTGCCCTCACAAGATGCACTCAAAGATATTTTTCCAATCGCCTACAAGAGTGTGGACAAACTGAGGAGACAGTCATCTCAATCTTCAGTGAAAAACACAACGTAGTTAATTACAAAACGAAAATCCAAACACACATATCGCAAGATGCCCATTTCTAGGCATGGGCCGGACGTGTTGTTGTCTGAAGGTGATACTGATGCCAATTTGGCACGAATGGTAACGTAATCTTATTGAAATTTACAACATAGTGAAAGGTCTGTTATCTCCAGCTTAAAGCTGCGTCCACACTTACAGTGCTCAGGAAACCAGAGACCAACATTTGGCCACATCTTGCAACTTCTACTAACATGGCAATAAATAAACGTGAAAATAAATAAGAATAAACCAGCAGAAAAAATAAATAAAGCAAAACTAACACACAAACCGAGTGACTCGACTTCTTGTAGTGACCCACTTCGTCTTTGTTTACCTTTTGATAGTAAAGTTATTGCAAAGCAAATATGATCGAGTTTCCTGTAAATGTCCCTGAACGGCCCTGCTGGAAGCTGAGGTGTGTTTGAGGCGGGAGCGTTCACAGCTCTGTTACAAAGTTTCCACAGAATTCCACGTCCACTAAAGCCATTTCATTCTTTTTCTTCCCCTCTGGGATTATTTATCTTTTATTTATCCAGGTGAAAGTCTCGCTGAAGTTAAGATCACATTTCCAAGAGAGACCTGTCATCATGGCAGCAAAAGTTACAACACATAAAATATTCCATACAAACAAGTGAGTACAAACAAAGGTTATATTGGTTGCTTTACACATATAAAACACACAGACAAGAGGGAACAACCCAGGGTTTAGCAGGCGAGATGCAACAGTCAGTGTCTCTCTTTGCTGCTGGTTGTGAACGTGGATCGCACCAGATGGTGAAGTTTAACCAAGCTGGTTTCCATAACTAGCACATGTTTTGTGTGAGCTTGAGTGTAAAATGTGAACATTTTAAAGACTTAAGTAATCGTTTAAACCACCTTACTGTCCTTTCACCGTCTGCAAACTGATCTGGAGCATAAATGAGATTCAGAGAAATCAGAATAGTTTATTAATCCCAGAGGAAAGTATGTAATGACAGGTGCTCCAATAAATAAGAACAGTAACAAACAAATGGTAATGGTAAATGGCCTGCATTTGTATAGCGCTTTTCTAGTCCATAGGACCCCAAAGCGCTTTACACTACATTCAGTCATTCACCCATTCACACACACATTCACACACTGGCAATGGCAAGCTACATTGTAGCCACAGCTGCCCTGGGGCACACTGACAGGTAAATTGCAATTTTTAATAATACAAAATATCACGAAATAGTTCTTATATATAAATGTCCCAATATATATCACACCAAACTGAAATATAAATACACTTTCAATTAGGCTGTCCCTCTTAATCACTGTTTTTTTCTCCGTAGAGGATGTGCGGACATTAAAGGTGTACCTCCTTGTACATCAGGGGTGCCCAATCCCGGTCCTCGAGAGCTACTGTCCTGTAGCTTTTAGATGCGTCCTTGTTCCGACACACCTGAATCAAATGAATGGCTTGTTATCAGGCCTTTGCCAAACTTGATGGCATGCTGAAGAGATCAAACCATTTGATTCAGCTGTGTTGCAGTAGAGATGCATCTAAAAGCTGCAGGACAGTAGCTCTCGAGGACCGGGATTGGGCACCCCTGTTGTACATCCTTTAAACATTTCTACTGGCAGATTTCCAAAATTTTCCAAAGTTTTACTTAAACGAGGTTCAGGATTATAAATATGAGCCTGTCCATGATTGTAATGCACTAAGCAACAACACTAATCCAACTATAATTTGGGGTGTGCAGTATTTCTGGATTCTTTTTCTTTTAGTCCAAGATGAGAAAGAAGTGGAGGTTGGAGAGGATGCAACTCTCGATTGTCAGGGTCCCAGGGAGCCAGAGATCTGAGATGAAGCAGGAAACCAAGCTGAAAGTTACACCTGCAGGTGAGTTGAAGCCTCGAGTGTGTCCTCTGTAACCGTTTGTCCCTCGATGAGCAAGACTAGCCGGTTAAATCAAGAGTAAGAATTCCCTCTTCCTGCTTTCATCCATTTTATTAGTCATGTCCTGGCTTCAGGTATATACTCTTATGATTATACATTTATTGAACTGGTTTATTAGTAAAATATCAACTTCCAACAATGCCAAGATACGTGCATCTATCCACTTTCCTCCTGTTCTGCTACTACTGTGTGAATCACAGCTAAGCAGACAGACAGCTCTTTGACCAGTGACAGGTGTGCTGGCTACTTTATTAAGACGGCCCTTCAAAATGCAAGCAGAGTAAAACTAACAGACATCAACAAACATGTACCTCAGCCTCAGGGTCGACGCACTTATGGTATCAATTTCAATATCCTACGTCACCTGACAGGATTTTTTTTTTCATTTGACCTCTGACCTTGAGGTTGATATCCCTGAGAGTTATACTTGTCTGAGATTTTATAGTAGCTACACCTATGGTATTGATTTTTAATTCCTCTCAAGTTATCACATTCACAAACTTGGGAGTCCACGAAAATCCATGAACGTTTTACAGCTGAGGGGTAAAAAACAAACAAGGTGCAATGAGACCTGAAGTTACATAGTAGCCTGTTTCTTAAAATTAACTTCCCTAAAAATCACAATTGTATGTAAAGTACTAAAAAATTATAATTGAAGACACGTCAAAAACTCAAAATACTCAAAACACTGCCCTATGCATAGCCAAGAAAACTGTCCTCATGAACTGGAAAAATAAAAATAATCTTAATTCTAACCAATATAGAAATTATCTATTAGATTACATTAGTCTTGATACAGCCTCGGCCACCACATCAGATCAATTGCTCTGGGCTCCTTTGATCGGCTCCATCACCTAGTGGGGGTGGGGGGTCATAGTTTGGTCCCGCTTTTAATGTTGTGATTGGTGTGGGGGCAGGGACAGGCTTAGGGCGTCGGGGGGTTCCCCGGAGGCATCTTCCTTGGGGGGCTCAACCCGGGGTAGCGGTCATGTCCGGTTGGGGGCTCTTTTCTGACTATTTCCTCGTGGCTGCGTGCAGCGGGGCTAGGGGAGGGTCTGTGATGATGGACGTGGGTTACTGACCTGGTAGCCTGTCTGCCCCTGGGTGGGTCCGGGATGGGCGTGAGGGTCTGGGGGCGCTCCATCTCTGGGCCGGGGCTCTGGCTGGGCCTCGGGGCCTTGGGTCCTGGTTTGTGTGTTGCCGGGGTTGTGGGCGGGTGGGTGCATGGGGGCCCATCCCTGGCGCAGGGTGCCGCCGGTGCGTCGAGCCGCCGGTGGGGCTCTTCAACCGGTGGGGGAAATTGTCACACCTTGCAGGAGCTTTCCTCCCCTCAGGAACTCTCTGCAGGAGGGGGAGATACAGGAGAGGTGGAGGAAGATCTCAGCCTGGGCGTCTATTGTCTCATGTAGTCTGGAAGACGAGTGGATGGTGGGGTGGGTGCAGTTTTCTCTGTGGTGGGGTTGGGTGGACTGTCCCAGGCTCTGTGGGGCGCTGGGCCCCGGTCTGGATGGGCCTGGGCCCCCTTTTCCCTGGCGGGTCGCGGAGTGTGGGAGTGCCTACTGGGGTCAGCGGGGGAGCTGGCCCCAGGGAGGGGTCACCTGCCCCTCCCTTCCTTCCCTCCCCATCTCCAGCTGCCTCCCTCCTCCTGCTCCACCACAACCACCCACACATGCAGGGCCTTGGAGTAGGGGTGTGTCACCAGGGTGCAGAGGAGGCTACCCCACCCCCCCCCCCCCTCTGTCCCCTTCTGGCTGCCTCTGCCTCAATTTTATCCCACAACTTAGACATTCACATTACTCACACTCTCATTACACATACATATAGGATCTTGGGGGTGGGCACGATACACGGAGTCCAAGTTACCATCAGGGTGTACACCTCACCCCTGGCATCGTTGCCCACCTCTCAATTTTAAATACACGTAGACATTGAGGGCTATCAGGAGGGACTATGCGCTTACCTGCTGCTCTCTGGCAGGTAGCTCCATGCCCTCCTGGGTTTTAATTGCACCTTAGAACACACATGCATCAACACTACAATGAGCGGGTGGAGGGAGGTTTGGAGTCTTCTCTCACCCCCGTTCTCTGCGGCCTGCTGGAGCGGGGGGGCTAGGAGGAGTTGGCCGTCCGGCTGCGGTCTGGGGTGTGGGGCCTCCCTGCTGCTGCGGAGTCGGGGCGGTCTGCCTCTCCCCACCGCAGGGAAAAGGGTAACACCACCTGGGTCTGGGTGCGGTTCCCCCCCTCCAGGGGCAAGGGTACCTAGACCCGGTTTGTAGAGTACGCTTGGGGAGTGTGATCGTGTATACAGCGTCTCTTTATGTCTGTCTCCACGTCGGTTGAGTGTGAAGTGCACATGAGAGCATGAGGGTGGGAATGGATGTTTGTGTCTGTGTGTGCCTGTATGTCTGTGTCTATATGTCAGGTTGGGTATCAGACGCCACCTCTCTGGGGACATCTTGGGCCCTCCAAGGTTTGGAGGCCCATCTCCACCCACCACCACTTCCCCTGCCGGTGGCGGACTCCCTCAGGTGTCGGTGCACTGGTGGTTCTTTGTGTCTGGGGGTGGGCGTCCAGGTACACACCGGCTCACTCCTTGGCGGCCGCTTATTGGGGCTCGCTCGGGCCATTTCGGAGGTGGGGTGCCCTCGGCCTCTCGGCCTGGGGCTCGGTCACTCAGGCGCAGCTGGCTGCCGGCGGAGCTCACGGGCGCGTCACTGCAACTCCCCCTGGCTTCTGCTCCGCGGCTACTGAATGAGCCCTCATCTGGGACTCTCCTTAGCTCTTACTGGGACAGTGACGCAGCTGCCCCTCTGTGGGTCTTCCTTGGTCTCTTGTGTTCTGGGGGCCTCTGGATGTCTGGAGTTTTGATCTCCTCCATACCTGCTTGATACCATAAAGGACAGGGCTGTGGCTCCCCACACTCCCTAGCAGATCATTACATGGAGAAACCTTTGGAATGCAAGCATGCTGATCCACACAGGTATGTACACAGGTGCACACATGGGTATTCACAGACGCGGACTACAGCTTTCTTGGCTGCTGCCTCAAAGCACACTGTGCGCTGTCTATCTTGCATGTTGCACAATATCGTTTATTATTTAGTAACTATTGATATCTATGGCTAGCTAGTTTATTGTGATGGTGCTTTTTTTTTCTTATTATGTTGCTCTTTGTTGTTTGCTGTCTCCTCTGTTTTTTTTTCTCCATACAGGTGACCCAGGAGTTGTTGTTTTTTTTTTTCTCTCTTCCCCCCCTTCTCACCGTCTCTTCTCCCCTTTGGTTTTCTTTCTTTCTCTCCCTCTCTTTCTTTCATTCTTTCCCCCTGTCCTATCCCACAGTTATGTCTGTCCCGTTTGCAACTGAAAATAAAATAAATCCATAATTATAATAAAGGTCAATCAAATGAACCAATATGGCAAGGCCATGATGATCCACTTGGTAAAATAAATCCGCTTGGCATCTTTCTTGGCCTCAAGACAACAATTCTGATGGCTATAGATCCAAACGGGACAAAAAAAAAAAAGAAAAAAAAAAGAAAACTCAAAATACTCACGGGCAGTGTTTTCCACAAAGTCACAAATAAGGATGAAGTTGAGTTGGGTTCATTCATGACTATTTAACCAGCGCACGTGTGAGAAATATTTCCTGCTTCTGACTTTGCTAGGCCTCGACTGGTTATCGCAACGCAACCTATGAACAGACAAAGCAATAGCGCCACCTGTTGGTGAGATTTAACCCAGCACACTCCCACTCATTTCGCAGTCTGAAGGATCGGGCCCAGATGCTGCGATAGCGTCTGCCAGATGGAAGGAGAAAAAAGAAAAGAAAGAGTCCACGTGAGAGGTGGGAGGAGGCTGCATCACCAGGAAGCCTTGCTCACGCTTGTGAAAGATGTCCTGTAAGAGAGAGAGAGAGAGAGATGTTCTGATGATCTTGGCAGCTGTTTTAACTATCTGATGTAGCTGGGGTCACCGACTTTGCAGTTTCTGAACAACATCCCTGCTGAGTTTGTCAAATAGTTTTGGGGGGATAATGGTGTTGAATGCTGAGCTAAAGTCTATGAACAGCATTCTGACATAGGTGTCTTTCTTGTCCAGGTGGGAGAGGGAGAGGTGAAGAGCAGTGGAAATAGCATCCTCGGTCGACCTGTTCGGCCGGTATGCAAACTGCAGCAGATCCAGTGATCTGGTGGCATGTCACATGTGGCATGACAAGTTTCATGAAGCAGTTTATGATGATGGGGGTCAAGGTGATGGGACGGTAGTCATTAAGCACACTGAGGATTTCTTTGGCACCAGGATGATGGTGGTGGACTTGACCAATTCCTGAGTTTTGTTTTCTTTCTCTGTAAGGTGATAATGGGTTGCCTGACTCATTTAATTTAATTAATAATAGAAACATTAATAAAACCCTTTAATTCAGCCATTTGCCTCCCTGTCTCCTTTTTTCAACTGAAAACTTACTGAAAAGTTATGGTAAATGGCCTGTATCTGTATAGCGCTTTAATTAGACCGTAAGGACCCCAAAGCGCTTTACACTACAACACACACACATCACAAGCTACATTGTAGCCAGAGCTGCCCTGGAGCGCACTGACAGAGGCGAGGCTGCCGGACACTGGCGCCACCAGGCCCTCTGACCACCACCAGTAGGCAACGGGTGAAGTGTCTTGACCCTCACCTTCTTCCAACTCAACAAAAGTGCCGTCAAACGTTTGTGCTGCAGTATTTGTGTTTGTGCTGCTTCTGTGTTAAAGTTATTCATGAAAATGTAAAAGGTCACACATACACACGTTTATCCAAACCAAACAAATTTGATGTCCATCAATTGTACTACTTTTGTGCTGGTATTATTTTAAAAATATGAGAAGAAAGAAGAATCTTTTTACAGTAAGAAGGGGGCTAGTTGACTACAGATGACCTCTAGAAGCTTTGATTTATATCTCTGAAAGGATAGCAGCACAAACAACTATTTTTGCAGCATAAATGTCACAAAAACATTTGACACCACCTCTGTTGGAAAAGATGGGGAGCAAACTTCACACTCATTAAAAATCATCTATTGAGTATTTTTCTGGGTAACCGTATAGAGTTTAAATTTTCACCTCCCTCTTTCCTATTAAACCCACAGGCCGTTTTAATACCACAGAGGCATGACACCGAATGAGTCATAACTCATGCAAACATCAACAACCACCCAGAGAAAACACCATCAGTTACAAACGTTTTTGCACTGTCTTCCTCGCCTGTAAATAAACCCCAGGGGGTATTATGAAACATGATCATCCAAAATGTTCCTGAGCAGTTTCTATTTTTCATATTTTGTGCCAATTTATAAATACAGCCAGTCCAGCACTAGAAATAAGTCCTGAGCCATCAACACAGCGACCATGAATAAATCAGGAAGATGACACTCAAAGATGAGCTGATAAACAGACTCTACTGTAATAACAACGATCCACATCTGTGCTTTATGAGCTGCCTGCATCATCTTATAGACTCAAATAGAATAGCCCTTCATTGTCATGTAAAACTAAATTAAAGGTTTAGCATGCCAACTGTACAGGAGTAAAAAAAAAATAAACACATCAGGAATAAGCACCAATCAGAAGAGATGTATACAGTCAAGAGGAATACATATAAAAACAATAGAGAGGCACACACTGTTCTCATCAGTTAACAGAACCAGTTTAAGTCAAGATTTTTCTGGAGTTCAGATTCTGACAGTTGTGTACTTTTTCCCCCCCTTTAACAGGAAATAAATACAGAATAATTCGAGTCCCTGTTCATGCTGCTCAGAGTATAAAACACTTGAAAATATATTAACTTCTTATAAAATTTTTTTTTTTTTTACTTTGATTTTTATTAGGTTATTTTGACATTGTGGACATACAGTAAAGAAAATAACAAACAGACATACATATAAACAAACATAGAGTCTGGAGTTTACATATCTTTCTCCATTTATCACGTTGCAGAAAAAAAAAAAAAAGAAAACCTATTATGTTATTTCATTTGTGTCACTTCTGAATGTTTTCCACTTCCTCCATAGTATGTCGTATTTACCTCCCATCAGTCTAATGTTGAGTGTTATTTTTTCCATCTCTGAGATATCCTCTACAATACTGATCCAATCCCGCTGGGTGGGAGGATCTGGGTGTAACCACTTCTTTGTAATTGCTTTTTTTGTTGCGGCCAGAATTATTTTGACTAAATACACGTCCTCTCTTTGTATGTATTCTTTTATGTTTCCTAGATACATCACTTGGCAAGTATTTGGGAATGTATAACTCAAAATATTATCCATATTCATTTTTAAGTCTTCCCAATACTTTTTAATTTTAATGCATTTCCAGAACACATGAGAATGATCCGCTTCCATTTCTCCACACAATCTCCAACAATTTTGTAAACTTGAGGTCAGTTTGCTTTTTATTTTGGGTGTAATGAAAAAACGTGTCAAATTTTTCCAACAAAATTCCCTCCACAACGGCGAATTAGTTGTACTGTGTTGCAATTCACACATATTGAGCCATTCTTTCTCTGTTATTTTTATGGTCAGTTCGACTTCCCATTTCTTTTTAATATAGAGTGTTGAATCTTGTCTATTTTCTTCTAATGACCTATAGAAGGTGGAAATAGTTTTAAATTGTTTATGTTCATAGCAATCTTTTACTTTTCCGACAACCCCCAGTGGTTTCCCAAGCCAGTCAGATTTTATTTGTTTTGCGTAGTAGTCCCTAACTTGCAAATATCTAAAGAAATCTCTATTTTCCAATTTGTATTTGTTTTTTAGTTGTTGGAAACTCATTAGTCCTCCGTTTTTCATAAGGGTACAAACTGCTGTAATCCCTTTTAGTTCCCACTGTTTGAATGTTTGGTCCAATTGTCCTGCCTTGAAATTTTTATCATGTCTAAACCATCTGAGTATAAATAATTGTTCTTTTAACTGACATTTTTCTATTACTGTGTGCCATATGTCTAATGTAAATTTCACAATTTGATTCATTCCACTTTTATTCTTTGTCATTAAATGTTTGTCAGAGATAAAAATCTGAATGTTGTTTCCCTCGATTTCTTTCTCAATTTCCTTCCATCTTGCCTCATATTCTGGTCTACACCAACCAGCAAGTGGTCTGAGTTGGGCTGCATAAAAGTATTCCCTTAGGTTCGGCAAGGCCATCCCTCCCTTGCGCTTCGGGAGTTGCAGTGTTGTTAGTCTTATTCTGGGCTTCTTCCCACCCCAAATAAACTTTGATATCATCTTGTCCCATATTTTGAAATTTTTTTGAGATATAGGAAGTGGGAGTGACTGAAACATGTATAACAGTCTTGGGAGAACATTCATCTTTATTATTTGGATTCTTGAGTAGAAGTTTGTAGGTGTTGCCGACCACCGTTCTAGATCTTTTCTAATGTTGCCCTCCACCTGATTATAGTTTATGTCCGCCATATCTGATAATGATTTTGTCAAGGTTACGCCCAAATATTTCATGTTGTTCGAGTGCCAATTTAATTTGTATTCGTCTCTGATCTTTTGGGAGGGTATATAATTGAATGATAGAATTTGTGTTTTGGATACATTAATTTTATAGCCTGACAAGTATTCAAAGGTATGGAATAGTTGCATCAAAATTGGGAAGCACTTGTTTCGTAGAAAAATAATAACGTCATCAGCAAACAATCCAATAAGGTGTTTTTGTCCAGCAAGGGATACCCCCTCCAACTTTGAATGTTGTCGCTCTGCTTGTGCTAGTGGCTCAACATATAAAGCAAAAAGAATTGGTGACAAGACACAGCCCTGTTTTGTACCTCTATATAGCCGAATTCTATCTGTCAGACTACCATTCACCTTGATTCTAGCTGTAGGTTGATTATAGATTGTCCTTATACATTGTATTGAGCTGTCCTTAAACCCGAATTTTTCCAATACTCCAAATAGGAAGAGCCAGCTTACGCTATCAAATGCCTTTTCTTGATCTAAGCTAATTAACACAGTACTGATATTCGTTTTTTCTGCATTGTCAATAATGTGAAGGACTCTCCTTATATTGTCCTGTGCCTGACGTCCCTTGATGAATCCAGTTTGATCCACTTCTATCAGATCTGGTACAAATTTTTGGAGTCTTTTGCTAATGATCGAAGCGTACAATTTATAGTCGTTATTTAGGAGGGAAATGGGTCTATAATTCTTGCAGTATTCTTTGTTTTTTCCTTCTTTGGGTAAGATTGTTATAATAGCTTCTCCCCATGATGGTGGAGCTATTCCCTGATTCAGAGTCCAGTTGAAGCAAGATAGAAGAAGTGGCTTGAGTTCTTCTTTGAAAACTTTGTAAAATTCAGCCTGAAAGCCATCGCTTCCTGGGGCTTTATTTGTTTTTTGTTCGGCAATAACTGTATCTAGTTCCTTATCTGTAATCTGTGAAATCAGTAACTTGTTTTGGGTATCTCCTATGGAGGGCAGATCCAGCGGGTCAAGAAAATTTTTTATTGTCTCAAGGTCTGCGGCTGCCGGTTGTGAATACAGTCTCGTGTAATATTTTTTAAATTCATTTTCTATCTCATTAGGCATATAGTGTAATTTGTTACTATCCAAATTTCTTACTTTATCAATAATCCTTGATCTCTGCTTTTTACGCAGTCTACTGGCAAGTATTTTAGTTGCTTTGGGCCCTGATTCGTAATAGGTTTGTTGCATATACCTAGCCTTTTTTTCTACTTCTTCTTTTAGTAATTCATCAATTTGGTTTCTGATGTCTGATATTTCTTCTAGAATTTCTGGATTTTTAAGTAGTTTATGTTCCCTCTCCAGATGTTTAAGTTTTTCTATCAAATTTTTATATAGGGCCAGTCGCGCTTTTTTTGTGCTGCTGTTAGGGCTATGAGTTTTCCCCTTAAGACTGCCTTTAATGCATCCCAAAGTATAGTTGGGCTCACATCTCCGGTATCATTGTCTTCTATATACATTTTTATATCTTCTTTAATTTTCTTAACATGTTCATCCCTATTTAAAATACCCAAATTAAGTCTCCATGCTGTATGTATTTTCCTATTATCGAGACTGATTTCTAGACTAATCAAACTATGGTCTGAGACATCTGCCACACCTATTTTACAATCTGTAACATTATGAAGTTCTTCAATATTAATTAGAAAATAATCAATTCTCGAATATGTGGCATGAGGTGCAGAGTAGTGGGTGTAGTCCCTGGTTTGAGGATTACGTGTTCTCCATACATCAATCAGTCCCACCTCTTGTAATATTGTATTCATAAAATTAGACAAACGATGTTTACATGTTGCAGCACTGGTAGTGTCAATATCCCGATTTAGCACAGCATTGTAATCCCCTGCACATATCACCAGACTTTCAGATTCTTGTGTCACTAAATTGAATAAATCTTTGTAATCACTTTTCTTACTTCCTGGTGGGGCGCAGATATTAACCAGGGTAACTAGTTTATTTTCCAATTTCCCTTTAATTAGTAAGTATCTACCCTCTTTATCAGACACTTCTTATAAAATAATATATCTCATGGTGTTGTAAACTATTTAGTGACAAATACAGCACATAGTGTTTGTACCATTATTAACAAAGAGGAAAAAACACATGAGCCACATTAGCTGTTTTTGCAGCAGCTCGAATGTGTCTACAAAACATTAGTTTTTAAAAGAAATATTTATTTATTTTATTTTAAAAAATGCATTTTAGCTGTGCTGTAGTTATGTTTTTCACTGTATTCATTTACTCTTCGGGGACTGTACCATCAACTCAAACTGTAACAGCAGACTCAAGAATCAGGTGACATTTCAGTGCAGCTCGTTTCCAGCTTCATCGCTCTGCAGGAGATCCTCACGGGTTTGTTTGTCTGCTGGTCTTTGTGTTAGAAGCAACAGAGACGACATTAAACAGTAAACTGGTTCTTATGTAATGCTTTTCTACTGTGAGCACTCAGAGTGAGCCCTTTACACAACTTGCCTCATTCAAACATTCACACCAGCACTTTTTCTGTGAGCTTTTTGTCTAACATTTAGACTCCAATGACTGCATCTGAGAGCAACTTGGGCTAAGTATCTTCCCCGAAAATATTTAGGATGCAGACTGGAGCCAACCCTCCCATTAGTAGGGAACCTGCTCTACCCCCACAGCTACAACCACCCCAAACAGTAAAATCAATGCAGTTGCTACAATCACTGCAATCACTATGGCTGCTATCTGTCCAACACGCCACTTTTCTCTCTCCATGTTCCCTCCAACATCCCTGTTTTCTCTCTCAGTGTTTCCTCCACCCGAGGTATCTTTAGTAGTCTGTTCCACCCGGACACTGATGGAGCTCCGCTTGTTTCTTGTTCTCCTCGTTCCGACAAAACACTCATATCTGCCCGCATCATTGAAGGTGACATTCTTAAGAATCACTGAAACGTCTCCATTCTTCATGTCCGGGTCTCTCAGCTTCACCCGGCCTTTGTAACACGGATGCTGATATTTTTCATAGGAGCGCTGCTCTCTGTAGTACCACACGTAGTCTGTCAGCTCAGGTCTGCTCCACTCCAGCAGCTCGATGGGAGCATCTGTAAAACCCCAACACTGGAGAGTGACGTCCTCTCCCTGCTTCACTGTGATCACCTCATCCGGATCTAAACCACAACAGAAGAACAGTCATTAGTGCTTCAGCTCAAAGAAAACTACAGGGAAAAACCCAAAAAGGTCAAAGTGTTTCATATGTGATGAGTGGACACACAGACACATCCAACATCCAGGTGAGACTGAAATCACGCAGATCTGCTGAAAGTAATTTAAACTCTAGCCAAACATTTGTGCTTGCACACAGGGCTGGAATGGGACAAAACCTAAATCATAAAAGGAGGCTAACCCAGAGAGAATGTATTTGTAACTTATATTAATTTCAAACAATAACAGACCATGTTGATCATATTCTAATAATCCAGCTGAAACGCACATAACCAAGAGTGAAAATATAATATATGTAAATGTGTGATCAGTGTGATCAGTTCACACATGTAAATAGTCTGCTACTAAGAAGCTGAGGTATACATCATCTACAGCAATCTGAGAAGTGTCACAAAATTATAAATGAATAAATAAAATTATCTGCCCTCACTTGATGCACTCCAAGATATTTTCGTCCGTCACACGAGTGTCGTTTCAATCAACCATTCAACGCTGAAAACCACAAAGTAGTGAATCACAAAGCGAAACTCCAAAGACGTGTGACAGGATGACTCAGCAACAGGTGAAAACACATTCTGGGAATCCGAGCACAGAGCGCAGACCTACCGCAGGTTACACTCGTTACCTGCATGTTTACATTCATTTTTCATTCATGTTCATTTATCGTGTCTGACGAATGTTTTCGTAAACTTTGAGAAAGTTCACGAAAACACGCAGATCTGCTGAATTTCGTAAACTTTGCTGAAGCATTTCGTAAATATTTCAGCAAAGTTTACGAAAACAGTCGTTCCTCACCGATGATGATGATGAACTGGCAGGTCTGTTACCGACAGCTAATATCTGCGTCCACACATGAAGCGAGCAGAACAGAAGCCGAAAGTGGACCGCATCCTCCAACTGCAAGGATGGCGCAAAAATAAATAATAATAATAAAAAAAACACACACGCATATCAACCAGTTCCTATTTGTTTACCTTTTGATAGTGAAGTCCAAATCATCAAAAAGAAAAAGAAAACAGATATGAGCCACATTCCTGTAGTTTAAGTGATTCCAGCGCAATCGCTTAAAGAAAGTACGTATTGGTGCGTGCAGGGTCCAAATATCGCAATGTCGATACCAACTCTTGTACAGATACGGATCAATGAGATCGACACTTTAGATGCGATGTCATCGAAGAGGAGACCCGACTGTGTGTGCAAGAACCGCTGCTTTCACAAGTCACAGAGCCGCTGCAGTTTGTTCCTCCGCCTTTCTTTTGTTTGGATTGTTGTACTGTCACGTGACTCATGCAGTGTCGGGCAAACAAGTAGCGTCAACTATTACACTATTACACTATTACACTTTGGGAGTGAGAACGTATTAGCCTGAAAACACGTGACGATGTGAAACTACACTCCAAGATGAGCCGAGTGCCTCTGACACCTGGGGACAGAAAGAGAGGAGGATCCGAAATCATGTAGCTAATGTACCATTGTCACACAGACAGAGGACAAAACATCAAGAAAGCCCTTTATTGTCACTGTACAGGAATTAGATTGGTTGGAAAAAAACTTTGTAAAGATATCCTCTCCCTCCATCTATCTAAACTACTAAGAATCCGACATATGCATCGTCTGCAGCAGTGTGAGGAAAGGAAGTGTCACAAAATTACAAACAAATAGCTGAACTACTTCATAAAGTCAGTATGCCCTCACAAGATGCACTCCCAGATGCCAAAGTTGTTTCAATTATTAGTTTATTAATCCAGTTTGGCAAGCAATATCATTAATTTTATGATTGGAAAGGTCCGGGGTTTGAATCCACTGAGCTGCCCAGAGGTACCCCTGAGCAAGGTACTGTCTCTAGACACTGCGCCCTGAGCGCTGGATTGGTGGCTGCGCACTGCTTCACTGAGTGAATGGGTTAAATGCAGAGAGGAATGTCCCTACACGATTAATAAAGGATAGTTTATTAATCCCAGAGGAAAGTATGTGAGCACAGTTGCTCCAATAAATTAGAACAGTAACAAACAAGGTAAAGTGCCTGTAGTGGCAATTCCTTTTGTTCGACCAACCAAACATCCCACAATTAAAAATCCACAAACCACTGCTGCACTGAGATAATATTTCGTACGCAGGCCCACCCCAGGACATGCTGGTCCTATACCAGTCTCTTTATTTATAGAAACAAAATGGCCCTGCAGCTCTTACTGACTAATGTAACAAGGTAACATCAAACAAACAAAACATTGAAACAAATATTAACCTACAAATAAACTTGTAAATAAACCCCAAAATATAAGTAAACTAACAACAAACTTTAACTAATTTCAAAATAATAAAAATAAAGAACAAATAGCTCCAACAGTGCCAACATCCCTGCTTCCAGACTTGGTTGTACTTTGCTTGCACGTGTATTAATGTTTCAGAGATGCAACAACCATTTCCTGATGTGAAACAAAGAGCGGAACAGGACTGTGGTTATCTTTCATGAATGCTGCGGAAACAAGCCGACTCCTGAAAATGAACTGTGTCCACATGTCTTTGTTTCCATTCTGTCCCTGGAGAGTGACCCAGTTGTTCATTAACATGAACTCATGTTCACCACTTCCAGAAATGAAAGTAATGCAAGCACAGCAAACATCTACTTAAGAAGCCGTTTGTCTTCATGTCAGTGTTTAAGACAATCAGGAATCTTAACCACCCACAGCACTGGATACAAATAAAAAAAAGAGGAGTCAAACATGTGCAGGTCTATTCTTTACTTTTGTGATTTCTGTGTCAGCTGAGGTCTTTTGTTGCTATAAAACCAACGACTTGATCAGTTGTGTTTCTGTTGTTTTGAAATATTTGTATTTGTCTCCTTTTTGCTAAACAGCATCATACCAGCTAACCAGGCCCATGAAGTGGAGGTTAAATAAAGCTGTGATGTATAAAGCTGCTTTTCAGCTGGTTAACAAGAGAGTGGAGAAGAAATCGAACTTTGTATATAAATAAGACTGAGCACGCATCAGTACAACCCGTCTACTTCTTCCTTCTTCTCTCATTAGGGATCGCCACAGCAGATCATCTGCCTCCATCTCACCCCATCTCTACCATCCCCCTCTAACGTGCCAACACTGCTGATTTTCTTTGGCGAACAGAAATCCAAATACATTTCAGTTTTAAATGTCTAATGGGATGAAAAATGAAAATGAAAATAAATTTCAGTAGAAATACCACAAGGAATTATCAACACTGATATAAGGCACAGTCATACATGAACAAATGAACAAATGTTAACAGTCTGTAGTTGATTAGATATTCATTTTCATCCAGTTGTCCAGTTCAAGTTAGCGGAGGGTGATAGAGTTGTGGCTGGAGCCTGTACAATTCCCCAGTTTCAGGGAGTCTTCAGGAGGCACATGTAGACTCTGCCCTGAAGCAGCAAACACACAGGAGAAAAACACAGTGGGCACATCTTAGTTTCACTTTGAAAGGTCTGCAAACAAACGATGAATGAAGCCGAAATATAAATGTGCCAGCTTTGACTACTGATGGGACACCCAGCTGATTTCAAAGAGTCCTTGATGGTTAGTACCCACATCTTTGGTGTGACAGGAATGACTCATTTAACCCACATGAGCCCATCACAACCGTTAACAACAGGCAAGTGAAACTGTGTGAACACCTCAGGCCTGTTAGGGACACGACCCTCTCAGTGATGTCACAGCTAAATGGAGACGGCCCCATCAGTTACAGAAAGCATTGGCACTGTTCTTCCTCATTTTTAGATAAAGCTACGGACGGAATAAAAAAACTAAACACAACAATAGCCATCAACCTCCTGACGAATTTCTATTTTTCATATTTTGTGCCATTTTTGTAAATACAGCAAACCAAACACTAAGAATAAGATCGGAGCCATCGGCACAGCGTCAATGAATAAATCAGGAAGATGATACTACAAGATGAGCTGACAGCGTGTCACATGGTAAGGAGGATCCAAAATCACTGACACCCACACAGAGGACAAAACATGAAGAAATCCTATCAGTGCCTAGAAAATGTCCATCTGAGTACCAGATCTATAGAAGCCAACACGACCCTGCAGGCTGTGTAAAGGTGTCACAGAGACTATCCAGCACATAAGATGCAAGCTAGGACAGCGTACGACCAAGTGGCTGGGAGAGATTACAGGAACGTCTGAACTCCTAATGCCCAAAAATCCATCTGGGAAGGATGATGTGAAATTTTTCTTTCTTTAGTGAATCTTACATTTGGAATCAACATGAAAACACAATCACTGCTTTGTGAAACAATTACATTTCTCTGTAAAAGCCTCACAATGAATAACAACAACAGGGCCGTGCAGAGAGGTTTAAAGGGGCGGGTGCTCAAAGTTAAAAAGGGGCACATTGAACCAGGCTGAATAACAACAACACACATTCATCAAGAATCTAATATGGGCAACACGGCAAAGCAAACGTCGCCAACGTTTTACCTGATGGGTACATGGTAAATGGCATTTGTATAGCGCTTTTCTAGTCCTTAAGGACCCCAAAGCGCTTTACACTACATTCAGTCATCCACACATTCACACACAGGCAATAGCAAGCTACATTGTAGCCACAGCCACCCTGGGGTGCACTGACAGAGGTGAGGCTGCCGGACACTGGCGCCACCGGGCCCTCTGACCACCACCAGTAGGCAAACATGGGGTTAGTATCTTACCCAAGGATATTTGGCATGCAGCCAGGAGGCAGCCTGGGATCGAACCACCGACCTTCTGATTAGTGGCTGACCTGCTCTGCCACCTGAGCTACAGCCACAGTACAGTGTTGCTGTTGAGGGGTTTCTGCTGCTCCTGCTGCTGATAGTGCTGGAGGGCAGGGCTGTGTTGATCTGAGACTGTAGACAGTAAAAAGTCCACAGGAGAGATGGTAGCTGATTAAACAAGTATCATGAGATAATAACTAAATGCAAAGATTGGTGACAGCGCTTGGAACCATAAGGCAACAAAAAACTGTGAGAAATAATTTAGGCTCTGCCTGTGAATCACTCTTTGCTTCTCTTCTTCCTTCCATCCCATCATTTCATATATCACTCTCCACTTGCTGTCTATCTGAGAACAAGGGACAACTTGCTATTGCAATAAACTATAATCTAATTATCCACACCTAACAACTCCAGCACTTAATCTATAATAAAATGATGACAGAAAAATGTTATAGCCCTGCCTTTAGTAGCCTCACACAGCTCCTACTGTTTCCTCCTCATGTCCTTACCAGCCATGTCTGCACAATGTTATATCATGAGTAATATTTTTTTTAAAAATCCATCTAAATAAAACACACACATGCACGCACACACACATTAAAATAATAATAATAATAATTTTTTTTTTTTAAAAAGTTGCCTCAACAAAAGGGCACTTTGGGCACCCATCAGGAAAGGGGCGGGTGCTCAAGCCCCTCTAGCCCCCCCCCCCTGCACGTGCCTGAAATAGCAAACAGCCATCCTAAATTCAACTCAGTGCAGTTACATTCCTCTGACTGTGGGTGATTCTGGGCTTCTGCTGACACCTGGTGGATACACTACAAAGTTTACAAAAATCATTTAAACACATCATTTAAACTGTATGTCATATTCCTAATGTTTTTTCATTATATCATATCATGTTTATCACTGTGAGCAGCTTTGTCTTTGTGTTTTGTCTTATAGATCATTAAATATGAGTGTGATCTCACGTTCTCTTTAACGCTCCTTTAGCATTATGCTGCCTATATTCCCTCCACTGTCTACAGATGAACACTCTTCAAGTCCTGTTTTTGTCTCTAGTTCTTGGGTCTACAGGTGAGTGAAAGAGCATTCTTACATTTTTATTCTTTAATGGTATTTCTGTTGAAAAGGGTTCATGTTATTCATCGTCTCATCAGTGTTGCTAATGAGTGATAAAGGTGCAGTAGGCCTCTCTTCAGTACCAACAAAGTATGGTTCTAGACTGAGATGTGAAAAAACAAAACTGACACTGCAGAGCGACTGACCAACATTGCAGAGGACACAATAAGATAAACGAGGCTGCAGCGACTCACAGAAACATAGAAGCCAAACTCAAATTCAGTTTTATTTATATATCACAAAACAACAACAGGGGCCTCAAAGCACTTTATATTGTGAGGTAAAGACTCTACAGTAATAACAATGATTCCCATCTGTGGTTTGTTTGTCTCTGAGCTTTGTGTCAGAAGCAACAGAGACGACACTAATCAGTAACCAGTAAACTGGTTCTTATGTAATGCTTTCCTACTCTATCTGAGCATTCAAAGCCCGTTACACGCCCACCTTATTCACTCATTCACACCAGCACTTTTTCTATGTAAGCCTTCTATCTGATGATGGGAGTTGACAGTTTTTGTTAGCTTGCAGAATGATCTTTTTCTTGAAATCTCATCTGTGTGAACATGGTCAACAACAAGTAGCCTAATGCTGTTAGACCTGTTTTATTGGCCTGACAGTGTCTGCGTGTTTCAGCGAAGCTGAACACAACATGGAGATTATTGTTTTACTTTTCACAGAATAAATTTTTTAAAACACAAACTCTTGGACACAGTTCACACGGCTCTTATACTGCAAGTCAAACCTTCTTTGGAGTATTGGAGGAGAAAGTGAGTAACTCTGCAGGGACCTGGTGGACAAAGGTGATAATGACACATTAACCCTTTAAGACCTACCATAGAACCAAGTCCGCCAGAGCTTATATTATATTTTTACATGCTGTGGAGCCATTTTTGGGAGCATTTCAAGTTGCTATACATCAATACAACCATTATAGCCCAAACTTTAATAATATGTCTGCATTAAGTGCATAGAAATTACATAAATTGCAAGAAAATGCAATAAACTACAAAAACATTGAAAATCGTTTTTGTTTTTTTAATATATATTTCTAGTTAGAGAAATTTAAGAGGCTTATCCCTCAAAACTGTAAATACAAAAAAGTTGCACAAAATAGTTTCCTACCACAGGAAATTTATTTTGAGTGTCATCATAGTTTTATTTTTGAAATACACCAATTTTTATATACTGCAGGAAAAACGAAAATAAATATTATACTGCAAATTTGCAAAAAGCAGCATATGCATCAAAATAAACTATTTCCAGCAGTGCAATATGAGTCCTAAGCATCCCAGAAACGACACAGAAAGGCATAAAGTCAAAGATAACTTTTAAAAACACCAGTATAGCCTCAATAGTTCACGATGACATCTATTCTAACGTAGGAAGTGTTATGAACAGCTGATCGGATCAGCAAAGCGTGTTTCTGGAATATTATGTTACCCACCACCTGCTTTTCCCTGTGTGGATAAGTAATGTCTGTGTGGCACTGAATTTAAATCAGTCACACAGTCATTTATGAGGCAACATAATGAAGCTCTGTTAGCACCATTATACTGTCTCACTCTTATTTTCTCACCTTTGCAGCTTGTTGTCTTTGTAACAGCTGTTCTCTTACTCATCTGCCTCCCTCCTGCTTCTTGGTGTGTATGTGTGTGTGTGTGTCTGCCTCCCTCCTCTAGAAGTGGCTGTTCTTTAGTGGTATGTAACCTGCACCTCTCCTCGTCATACTTCATCAAATTGTTATGTTACTCAGTCAGTGCGGTGGCTGCTTCACTGTTTAAACTTTCTCTCGGTTCACTTTTAGCTGTTGACCTGCCTGTTAGTCACAGACACCCACCTGCTGTGCTGAAGATCCAGTTGTGAGAGCCAGCCTGCTGTTCTTAAACCCACTAAGAGCAGAAATCCTGTGAGCAGAGTGGGCTGGTCACTAAACCAAATCAGAGGAAAGACAAAAAAGAAACCTGTCTGACGGCTCGCTGATACAAGCAAATAAAATGTATCGCCAACTGCTGCACCTGTAACAGACCGAAAACCAAAACAAAGATACGACATGTGGGACACAAAAATGAGAAATACATAAATCAACAATCTTCTTATTGTGTGTGTGAGTGAGAGAGTGTCACAAATATGTGATAATGAGGGTGTTGAAGCTGCAGCGACACCCCCCAGAAGCCTGAAGGTAGACAGAGGTGAAACGGGGACAACCGGGCCCCAAGAGTACCAAAGGCCCGACAAATAACCGGATTATTTGTAACCTAAAAAGTGTCATCTGTGCCTTAAAATGTGCGTGACATATCCCAAAAATATGAGACCGTCAGTGACAGTAACAAACTGATCAGGTCTGATTGCAGTCTGCTGTGTGGGGACTTTCACCTGCTACTGTAGGGTCTACCTTACAGTAGCAGGTGACTGTTGTTGATTTGGGGCTGTATAAATAAAACTGAACCTGCATCATGCTTAACTGCGGTCAAAAAGCACAAAGACCAACGAGTCTGACTGGATTCTTTGGTGGGGCCCTGATGACTGCTAGGAACAGGCGGAGCTGGACATAAATTTGACATATTTAAAGTCTAAGATGACCTGAAAGAGGTGCAGTTAACCATGGCTCTCCAACAGTTTGTGTGCTGCTTCACTGTGGTGATCGTTTTCTTCTGCAAAGGTGAGAAAATTATTTGATTGGTTGTTCTCTTTCTATAAAGCAAAGACATGTCACTTAAAGATGAACTGGTAGGTTAATGTTTAAAGGTTTTATGTCAAAATTATCAACATCATCAATGAAAAGTTGAAGTTTGTCTCAGAAAAGATGCAGATTTTCTTAAAAGCTGTTTTAAATATAGAAACTAGACCTAAAGATCTACAATCCCCTCCCCCTAAAAAGTGTTGTGTTTAGTGTGATCAGTTCTTCAAGTTCGAAGAAAGCAGTCAGTGCTTACTTTCACAGGTTTAACAGGTTTGTCTGTGTGTTCTCATTTCCAGGTTGTCACTCACAGCAGCCCAGTAAGCATCCAAAGACATTTGAACCTTGTCTTCCTTCTGCCAGCTGTACAGTAATGAGCACATATAAAACTGTGATGTCCACATTTGAGTGTGCTGACTTTGGTTTTTCTATAAACTGTGATGTGATTTTGTTCAGTAAAATCTTCCAGTTTTCTGACACAGAGGAGGAACATTTGTGGATCACATGTAAACCACAGTCTAATGTTAAAATAACAGCCACATGAATGTCACTGCTCAGGATCTCCCAGCAGAGCATTGATCAGTGTTATCTCTCTGAGTGGTTTTAATGTGGTGGCTGATCTGTTTAGCTGTGCTCTCTCTTCTCTTGTCAGCATGTGGCAGAAGTGCTGTGAACAGCAGCAGCATCACAGGAGTTCGTGACGCTGCACCAGGAAGTTGGCCCTGGTTCGCTGCTGTAAACACTTATTCTGCAGGGTCTCTGATCACCGACCAGTGGGTGCTGACAGTTGCATCCTCCGTACCAACGTGAGTCACTGCTGCAAGTTTACACTTTGTTGAGGAGTAATATGATGATGAAGGTGAAGTGCAATATTTATGTGCACTAGAGATGTTTTTTTTTAATATTTCCTCACTTCTTTTAACATTTAAAAACAACAGCTGTTACACAAATTGCTGAACTGCAAAGTACAGAGTTGTCTGCACAACAATCAAACCAGATGTCACATTAATTTAATTTAATCCTGTCGTGTTATTCAATTATACGCTGTACGATTCATAACCACACTTTATTTTCTTGTTCTTGCTCTGCCCACATATAACATAACATTCTATACAAAAACACACTGGTCTCGCCCTCTAGCTGCCATCAGCCTAACTACACTGACCGGCTGCATTAACATCTACTGTACAATGCAATTACACCACACATCCAAGTAATTGTTTTTTCGGAGCATTGGTTTGTCAAAGATATGCTGTCACATGAAAATATTGATCATTCTGTCCATTCATGTCAGAAGATGGTTAGCTTAGCATAAAGTTTTTAAACGGGGAACCTGCAGCTAATAAATACAACTACGCACCTCTGTAAGGCTCATTAACGAACACATGCTGGGAAAGACTCAGTCACACAGTCAATTGTTTTGTGAGTTTTCTTTGTGTGCAGGCTGTGATCAGCTGACCTCACGTCACAGTCGCTGCTCACTTCAAAAACATATAAACAGATTTACATGAGTTACATGAGCTCTGCGGCTGATAGCCAAACCCTGCACTCTGTAATGTCAGCATTCAAAAGAGAACTTAAGGATTGGCATAAATTGACTTTGGTGTCTGCACTCTAACACTGACCACGCTCTGCACCAGCCCAACACAGAGCAGCTCTGTAACCTTCACCACAGTCCTGCAAACTAACCAGTTTAACCTGAACTAATCTGATGCTTTCATGCAACCTTTGAAAAACACAGAATTATCAGCAGCACAATCACTGATCCAAGATCTGATTTTAGAAACTCATGAATGAATCATAAAGATGTAAGTTACATATCCGGACATGTTGGAAAAAGTTCCTGCTTTAAAAAAGTATCACACACAGTTTGTGTGTTTGCTGATGTTTGTTGAGCTTGCTCCTCTACAAACACTAGATCTCCATGCAGCACCTGAAATATAAACTTACTCAGTGTTATGGATGAATCTGACCATCAGAGTTAATTACTCATTTATGTAGTGCGCCAGCAGGTTCAACCACCTGAGCGCACACACACACACACACACACACACACACACACACACACACACACACACACACACACACACACACACACACACACACACATACATGACAAAGGGCTGAAAGGAAAAAGGAAACTCGTGACATTGACTGCTTTGCTCTGTGACAATGATCAACATGAGGCACAATAAAAATATCTGTTGTGTGTGAAGGGATTACAGTAGCATGGTGGTCTTGCTGGGCAGCAACAGGGTGTTAGATCCAGACCCAAATAAAGTGAGGCTGAACGTGATAAACGCCACCTGCCATCCCGGATTCAACTCGTCGACTCGTGAGAACAATATTTGTCTTCTGAAGCTGTCGGCTCCTGTGAATTTCACAGACTACATTCAGCCGATCTGCTTGGCCTCAGAAAACAGCACTTTCAACAATGAGACCAGCAGCTGGGCCATCGGCTTTGGTGACATTGGTAAATCATAAAATATTTATTTGATTTTACAGCATTATGTTGGAGTCTTTAGAAAAGCTTGATGTTTAAATTCTCTCCAAACAGAGGCATTGAGATATAACCTGCAGGAGGCAAAAGTATCAGTAGTGGGAAACGATGTGTGCAAAGCCAGATTTCCATGGATCCCAGACAGCATCATCTGTACTAGAGAGACGAATTCATGTTGGGTGACCACAACTTTATTTACTATAATCTGTTGTTGACTGTCACTGAGATAATCTCATCTTTACTCACACTTTGGTTTACTTGTTTTACTGTCGTTGTCTATAAATATTCATATTCATATTTAATCAAAGGTCTTTTTTTCTTTAAAAAAAAAACTAATTTATTTAATGAAACTGATTCCTTTAAAAGAGCTGTCTGAAACTTTCTGTCTGTGGAATCGTCACTTTCATTTGCACCAAAGCAGCTGAAATGGATTCACAGTGGTTCATGTTTCCTAACTGGACAGACTGACATCGATTAAGTTTTACTGACTGTGATATACTGTGATGATCAACTACTCCCTTAATTTATTTGAGCAGTTTGCAACAAAACTACCAACAAAGTTAAAACTTTCTCAGGTGAAAAAGGTCAACTTCTAAGAGTTACACATCTGTATCTGTCCTAATAACTTTCATCACTGTCTTTCCACAGGATAAACTTGGAGCGCCACTCATGACTCAGAGTAAATCAGTCTGGCTCCAGAGTGGAGTTTTCACAGTGCCTGGATGTACTGCATCTCCTTCAGTCTACACTCCTGTGTCTCAGTACCAGAAATGGATCAGCGACACAGTTACAGGGACACCACCAGGCTTTGTTACCTTCACCTCCCCACACAGTTCATTACAAACCACTGCTCCTCCTACTGCCCCTCCCACTTCTCCGACATGTGTGGGTGTGTTTTGCAGTGGGGAAAACCTGATCCACTTCACTCACTTCTCCTCTCTGTGTGTTCTCGTTGTGTTGCTCCATGTGTTTGCTGGAACTTTTGGAAACTAGATCAACACATTTACTCAAGTTTAATACAAACATGAAGAACATGTCTTAACCAGGTAGAAGAGCTTTGCAATAGCATAAAGACATCATCCTGCCCCTCAGATGGAGTCCCAACCCATTTTCTAAAAAAGATTATTAAGGTAGTCAGTCCTGACATTTTAACTATTTTTAATAGCAGTCTCAGCTCTGGAGTAGAACCAACTGGATACAAGCACGCTGTAGTGCAGCCAGTACTTGATTATTCTGTTCTTGTTCATTTTAGACCTGTCTCCAAGCTACCATTTCTGTCAAAAAATTCTAGGAAGGATTGTATTTGAGCATCTGCAATCCTTTCTAAACAGTCATAATATTTTTGAGAAGTTCCAGTCGGGCTTCAAAACCCACCACAGCACAGAAACTGCCCTCTTAAAAATGCTTAATGATATTTTATTAATCACTGACTCAGGAGACCCAGCTGTGCTCCTGCTCCTAGACTTAACTGCAGCCTTTGATACTGTTGACCACAGCATTCTGATCTCCCGTTTAGCGCAATGTGGTATCAAAGGTATCCCCTTGGAATGGTTTAGGTCGTACCTCTCCAAGAGGACTTTTTCCGTGAGCCTTGATGATTTTATTTCTTCCCCAGCTCTTTTTACTTGTGGTGTCCCGCAGGGATCCGTATTAGGCCCAATTCTTTTTTCAATCTATATGTTGCCCCTAGGCCTAATCTTTAGGAAGCATAACATCTGCTTTCACTCATATGCCGATAACACCCAGATTTATCTTCGGTTTAATAAAAACACCTCTACGCCCATGGAATCGTTAGTCAAATGTCCCGACGAAGTTAAAACCTGGATGGCCTCAAATTTTCTTGCCTTCAACGAGGATAAAACAGAGGTAATTATTTTTGGACCAAGCGGTAATTTCAATGCCCCAGATTTGGACTTATGCAACCTAAAATGTGCTGTTAAAACGCATGTAAAAAACCTGGGGGTTTTCTTGGATAGCAAACTTACATTTGAGAAACAAATTAATTCAGTTGTCCAGCGGTCCTTTTTTAAATTAAGGCTCCTATCCAAAGTGAGATCTTTTCTATCCTATAGAAACTTGGAATGAGCAATTCATGCGTTTGTTTTATCTCAACGGGGTTACTCCAATTCACTTTATGTGGGTGTCAGTCAGTCCAGCTTGGCCCGGCTCCAACTTGTACAGAATGCTGCAGCTCGCCTTTTGACTCGTGTGACGAAACACCAACATATTACTCCGGTGCTTGCTTCCCTTCATTGGCTTCCAGTGCGTTTTAGAATTAAATTAAAAATCTTACTTTTAACTTATAAAGTGCTAAATGGCCAGGCACCGGATTATTTGTCTGACCTTGTGCAGCTGTATACGCCCTCTAGAGCCCTTCGATCAAGTGATCACCTACTCCTTACTTTACATAAGTCTAGAATGGTAGAGGATATCGCGCATTTGCGGTTGTGGCACCGAAAATGTGGAACAATCTACCTCTCCACATTAGAAAGGCCCCAACTGTTACTCTTTTTAAATCGCATCTTAAAACATATTTTTTTACTCTGGCTTTCAAAACTGTAGGGGAGTTACCAATTCTTTTATCCTAATCTGTTTTTAATTTTTATCTGTTGTTGTTATTAATGCCACTGTTTAATTGTTATGTTGTACAGCACTGTTGTTATTAAATGTGCTTTATAAATGAATAAATGAAATGAAATGAAATGTATATTTATAGTAATTATAATATGGGAACATTTCCAAACTGTCTCAAGTGTAAGGTCAGAGTGGGCACTAGGTTCCACTGCTTGTGGGAATGTGCTATTATCCAGTCATTTTGGAAAGAGGTCTGCGCCAATATTAGTACAGCCATTAGTCATCAGGTGACAGAAAACCCATTAATGTGTATATTGGGATATATTCCCGTCTCACTGGTACAACATGAGCATGTAATTCAGTCACTGTTAATGTTGGTCAGGAAAAGCATTATGTTGAGATGGAATTCACTAATCCATCGTTCCAATCAACATAGCGGGCAGCCTTGTGGGGATTTGAACAGCTGTTTCTTTTTTCTTTTTCTTTTTTTTTTGCCTGTCCCGTTTGGCTCTTTTGCCATCAGAATTATTGTCTAAAGGCAAAGAAAGATGCCCAACGGATTTACTTTAGCAAATTGACCATCCCAGCCTTGCCATAATGGTCCATTTAATTCACCTTTTATTGTTTATTTTATTTTCACTTGCTGAATACGGGACAGACTTGACTGGAAGAAAGAAGGGGAGAAAGAAAGAGGGAAAGAGAAACAGCTGAGAAGAGGGACGGGGGAGAAGGGCAAAAAACAAAAACCAACAGAATGGGCAGAAAATGAAAAAAGAAAAAAAAATGCATCTATCAATCACCTGGGTCACCTGCTGAAAAACAAAAAAGAAAACAAGCAGAAGAGAACAAGAGTAATAGAATAAACAACATCACAATGATATATGGGAATATGACAGTAAATACTAAATATTAAACATTATTGTGCAGCACATAAGATCAACAGAACACAGTGTGCTTTGAGGTAGGAGCCAAAAAGGGTGTAGTTTGTGGGTGTGATCACCCGTGTGTACACCTGTGAGCATGGACGCGCTTGTTTTTTTAAAAGGTTCCTTCATGTAATGATCTGCTAGAGGGTGTGGGGGAGCCACAGCCCCGTCCTCCAGGGCATGAAGCAGGTATGGAGGAGATCAAAACTCCAGACATCCAGAGGCCCCCAGAACACAAGAGACCAAGGAAGACCAACAGAGGGGCAGCTGCGCCACTGTCCCGGAAAGAGCTGAGGAGAGTCCCAGATGAGGGCTCACTCAGCAGCCGCGGAGCAGAAGCCAGGGGGAGTTGCAATGACGCGCCCGTGAGCTCCGTCGGCAGCCAGCTGTGCCTAAGTGACCGAGCCCCAGGCCGAGAGGCCGGGGGCACCCCACCTCCGAAGTGGCCCGAGCGAGCCCCAGGCTCCAGGCCCCGATAAGCAGCCGCCAAGGAGTGAGCCGGTGTGTACCTGGACGCCCACCCCCAGACACAAAGAACCACCAACGCACCGATGTCTGAGGGGGTCCGCCACTGGCAGGGGAAGTGGTGGTGGGGGGAGATAGGTCTCCATACTTTGGACGGCCTGAGATGTCCCCAGAGAGGTGGCGTCTGATACCCAACCTGACATATAGATACAAACATACAGGCACACACAGACACAAACATCCATTCCCACCCTCATGCTCTCATATGCACTTACTCCACACTCAACCAACGTGGAGACAGACATAAAGAGACGCTGTACACACGATCACACTCCCCAAGCGTACTCTACGAATCAGAATCAGAATACTTTATTGATCCCTGGGGGAACCGGGTCTAGGTACCCTTGCCCCTGGAGGGGGGAACTGCACCCAGACCCAGGTGGTGTTACCCTTTTCCCTGCGGTGGGGAGAGGCAGACCGCCCCGACTCCGCAGCAGCAGGGAGGCCCAACAGCTGTTTCTGCTTTTTTTATTCTTCGATAAGCCTGGGCCTAGCCAGCGCTGATCAGCAAGAACCCTGTTATCATGGTTCCAAAAAGATAGATGTCTTCAATGGGCTCTCCCAAACCCAGGCTTCTCGTCAAGAAGAGGGTGTCAATTGCATTCAGGGACCAGTTGATCAAATCCATAATTCCTTTTTAGGTTTTAGAGAACAGACTGTGAGACTCTTCCAGGGTAGAGGGAGAAAAGTAGACAAGACAGAGACATGAGAAAGCCAAGCAGGAAGGATAAGGGAAGGGAGAGGGAGAAAATGCGACCGCCTTCGTCAAGAGCCAGAGAGAAGAAGAACTGGAACAGTTTGCTGTGGTTTATTCTGTTCCTGTCATAAATAAGAGTCTTTGCTCTCCTTCCACATTTTTAGGAAGGAAGTTAAGAAGAGTGAGTGAGTCGTCTTCCTCTGTGGGCCCAACATCAGGCAGCAGCGACACATTTTTAAAAACCCAGCTCACTGCTTCACAGTTCCACCTGTCAGTTTCTGCTCTCTGTGCTGGGATTCCCAGAGGAGGTTCGGCGTGGTGTTGTTTTCCCCTGTCGAGGGTTCAGTTTTTGTGGCCTGAGTTGGACGTGAGTCATCCTCTGATACGTATTTGGAGTTTCGTCTGACGATGGAAGCTGGTATATTATTTCTGTCCTGGGTTTTAGCCAGTTTATAATCCTTAGGAAAAATCCCCACAAAACACTTAAAAGTCATAAAAAATCATTCAGATTTTGCAATTTGGTGACGAATCCATCGGATACTCCAAGATGAGCTGACAGAGTTCCTCTGACAGCTGAAGACAGATGCTGGGACCAAACAGGAGGATCCAAAATCATTTAATGTACCACTGACAGACAAACAGAGGACAAAACATTGAGAAATCCTACCAGTGGTTAGAAAAAGGCCAGATTAAAGGGACAGCACAGAGGCTCTGATCACGGCAGAGAAGAACAGGACCTAAGCATCAGATCTATAGATGCAAGAGTCTACCACAGCCAACAGGATTTTTGTTTATTACAAAAGTTCACACATCCAGGCATCCACTGACAATTCAAGGACGAACCACATCAAACTGGGAATGCTGACTTGCATCTTAAACTCCTGGCTGTCAAAATGTGAGACTTAGGGGATGCAGAGTAAAGTCCTTAACATCAGATTAGAAAGGAAAAACAAAAAGATAGTTTCACGTCTCATCAGTGTTGCTCATGGGGGGTAAATGTGCAGTAGGTCTCTCTTCGATTACAACAAAGTATAGTTCAGGACTGAGATGTGGAGAAACAAAACTGACTCTGCAGAGCGACTGACCAACATTCCAGAGGATGAGATAAGATAAGACTGCAGCGACTCACAGAAACATAGAAGCCAAACAATTGAAGTCAGTTTCATTTATATATCACAAAACCACAACAAAGTGGCGTCAAAGCACTTTGAATTGTAAGGTAAAGACTCTACAGTAATAACAATGATCCACGTGTGTGGATCTTTTTGCTTCACCTCATGGAATTGAATAGAATAGCCCTTTATTGCCATTGTACTAGAGTACAATGAGTAAAAAAAAAAAAAGACTCCAACAGTTTTGTAAACACATCCTGTCCCTATCCTTCCCCTCCACCTCTCTGTCCTACTAAGAATCTGAGGTAGAAATCATCTTCAGCAGGCTGAGAAAGGGAAGTGTCAAAAATTATAAGTAAATAAATAAAGTTGTCTGCCCTCACAAGATGCACTCACAGATATTTTTCCAATCGCCTACAAGAGTGTGGACCGACTGAGGAGACAGTCATCTCAATCTTCAGTGAAAAACACAACGTAGTTAATTACAAAATGAAAATCCAAACACACATATCGCAAGATGCCCATTTCTAGGCATGGGCCGGACGTGTTGTTGTCTGAAGGTGATACTGATGCCAATTTGGCACGAATGGTAACGTAATCTTATTGAAATTTACAACATAGTGAAAGGTCTGTTATCTCCAGCTTAAAGCTGCGTCCACACTTACAGTGCTCAGGCAACCAGAGACCAACAACTTCTACTAACATAGCAATAACTAAAAGTGAAAATAAATAAGAATAAATCAGCAGAAAAAATAAATAAAGCAAAACTAACACACAAACCGAGTGACTCGACTTCTTGTAGTGACCCACTTCGTCTTTGTTTACCTTTTGATAGTAAAGTTTTTGCAAAGCAAATATGATCGAGTTTCCTGTAAATGTCCCTGAACGGCCCTGCTGGAAGCTGAGGTGTGTTTGAGGCGGGAGCGTTCACAGCTCTGTTACAAAGTTTCCACAGAATTCCACGTCCACTAAAGCCATTTCATTCTTTTTCTTCCCCTCTGGGATTATTTATCTTTTATTTATCCAGGTGAAAGTCTCGCTGAGGTTAAGATCACATTTCCAAGAGAAACCTGCCCCAGGGCAGCTGTGGCTACAACTGTAGCTTGCCTCCACCAGTGTGTGAATGTGTGTGTGAATGGGTGGATGACTGGGTGTGTAAAGCGCTTTGGGGTCCTTAGGGGGGACTAGTAAAAGCGCTATACAAATACAGGCCACTTACCATTTACATCATCATCATCATCATCATCATCATGGCAGCAAAAGTTACAACACATAAAATATTCCATACAAACAAGTGAGTACAAACAAAGGTTATATTGGTTGCTTTACACATATAAAACACACAGACAAGAGGGAACAACCCAGGGTTTAGCAGGCGAGATGCAACAGTCAGTGCCTCTCTTTGCTGCTGGTTGTGAAAATGGATCGCACAGTTGCTCCAATAAATAAGAAAATAACAAACAAGGTAAATTGGAATATTCAATAATACAAAATATCATGAAATAGTTCTTATATATAAATGTCCCAATATATATCACACCAAACTGAAATATAAATACACTTTCAATTAGGCTGTCCCTCTTAATCACTGTTTTTTTCTCCGTAGAGGATTTGCGGACATTAAAGGTGTACCTCCTTGTACATCCTTTAATCGTTTCTACTGGCAGATTTCCAAAATTTTCCCAAAGTTTTACTTAAATGAGGTTTGGGATTATGGAAAAATGGGGCTGTGACAGTGTGCTGGTTGTAAGTAGCAAATATGAGCCTGTCCAGAATGATTGTAATGCACTAACCAACAACACTAATCCAACTATAATTTGGGTGTGCAGTATTTCTGGATTCTTTTCCTTTCTTTTAGTCCAAGATGAGAAAGAAGTGGAGGTTGGAGAGGATGCAACTCTCGATTGTCAGGGTCCCCATGAAGGCAACATCTTACGGGTAGCATGGACCAAGAGTGACCTGAAAGTAGATGATTATGGCTTCTTTTACCGGGAAGATCGTCCTTACAAAGCCTACCAGCATGAGTCTTTCAAAGGTCGAGTGGAGCTGGAAGACCCAAACATGAAAAGTGGAAAAATGTCCATCATTCTTCACAACGTCACCGTTAATGACACTGGAACATATGAGTGCCACATCTCATATGAAACAGATCACAGCCAGAGATCTGAGATGAAGCAGGAAACCAAGCTGAAAGTTACACCTGCAGGTGAGTTGAAGCCTCGAGTGTGTCCTCTGTAACCGTTTGTCCCTCAATGAGCAAGACTAGCCGGTTAAATCAAGAGTAAGAATTCACTCTTCCTGCTTTCATCCATTTTATTAGTCATGTCCTGGCTTCAGGTATATACTCTTATGATTATACATTTATTGAACTGGTTTATTAGTAAAATATCAACTTCCAACAATGCCAAGATACGTGCATCTATCCACTTTCCTCCTGTTCTGCTACTACTGTGTGAATCACAGCTAAGCAGACAGACAGCTCTTTGACCAGTGACAGGTGTGCTGGCTACTTTATTAAGACGGCCCTTCAAAATGTAAAGTAAAACTAACAGACATCAACAAACATGTACTTCAGTCTGAGAGTTATACTTGTCTGAGATTTTATAGTAGCTACACCTATGGTATTGATTTTTAATTCCTCTCAAGTTATCACATTTACAAACTTGGGAGTCCACGAAAATCCTCCATGAACGTTTTACAGCTGAGGGGTAAAAAACAAACAAGGTGCAATGAGACCTGAAGTTACATAATAGCCTGTTTCTTAAAATTAACTTCCCTAAAAATCACAATTGTATGTAAAGTACTAAAAAATTATAATTGAAGACACGTTAAAAACTCAAAATACTCACGGGCAGCGTTTTCCACAAAGTCACAAATAAGGATGAAGTTGAGTTGTGTTCATTCATGACTATTTAACCAGCGCACGTGTGAGAAATATTTCCTGCTTCTGACTTTGCTAGGCCTCGACTGGTTATCGCAACGCAACCTATGAACAGACAAAGCAATAGCGCCACCTGTTGGTGAGATTTAACCCAGCACACTCCCACTCATTTCACAGTCTGAAGGATCGGGCCCAGATGCTGCGATAGCGTCTGCCAGATGGAAGGAGAAAAAAGAAAAGAAAGAGTCCACGTGAGAGGTGGGAGGAGGCTGCATCACCAGGAAGCCTTGCTCACGCTTGTGAAAGATGTCCTGTAAGAGAGAGAGAGAGAGAGATGTTCTGATGATCTTGGCAGCTGTTTTAACTATCTGATGTAGCTGGGGTCACCGACTTTGCAGTTTCTGAACCACATCCCTGCTGAGTTTGTCAAATAGTTTTTGGGGGATAATGGTGTTGAATGCTGAGCTAAAGTCTATGAACAGCATTCTGACATAGGTGTCTTTCTTGTCCAGGTGGGAGAGGGAGAGGTGAAGAGCAGTGGAAATAGCATCCTCGGTCGACCTGTTCGGCCGGTATGCAAACTGCAGCAGATCCAGTGATCTGGTGGCATGTCACATGTGGCATGACAAGTTTCATGAAGCAGTTCATGATGATGGGGGTCAAGGTGATGGGACGGTAGTCATTAAGCACACTGAGGATTTCTTTGGCACCAGGATGATGGTGGTGGACTTGACCAATTCCTGAGTTTTGTTTTCTTTCTCTGTAAGGTGATAATGGGTTGCCTGACTCATTTAATTTAATTAATAATAGAAACATTAATAAAACCCTTTAATTCAGCCATTTGCCTCCCTGTCTCCTTTTTTCAATGCAGACTAAATATTTAATAATAATAATAATAATACATTTTATTTGAAAGCTCCTTTCAGAACACTCAAGGACACTGTACACAGCAGAATAATAAAAGCAACATAAAAGCAAGCAGTGTACACATTTTCAAGCATAAGACATGAAGAAAATTTAAAATAGCAGAGTGGAGAGGTTATGCAGGATAAGCTATTTTGAACAAGTAAGTTTTGAGTTGGGACTTAAAGAGAGAGAAGGAAGAGACATTTCTTAAATCAGGAGGTAGGGAATTCCGGAGTCGTGGAGCGGAGCAGCTGAAAAGTTATGGTAAATGGCCTGTATCTGTATAGCGCTTTAATTAGACCGTAAGGACCCCAAAGCGCTTTACACTACAACACACACACATCACAAGCTACATTGTAGCCAGAGCTGCCCTGGGGCGCACTGACAGAGGCGAGGCTGCCGGACACTGGCGCCACCAGGCCCTCTGACCACCACCAGTAGGCAACGGGTGAAGTGTCTTGACCCTCACCTTCTTCCAACTCAACAAAAGTGCCGTCAAACGTTTGTGCTGCAATATTTGTGTTTGTGCTGCTTCTGTGTTAAAGTTATTCATGAAAATGTAAAAGGTCACACATACACACGTTTATCCAAAGCAAACAAATTTGATGTCCATCAATTGTACTACTTTTGTGCTGGTATTATTTTAAAAATATGAGAAGAAAGAAGAATCTTTTTACAGTAAGAAGGGGGCTAGTTGACTACAGATGACCTCTAGAAGCTTTGATTTATATCTCTGAAAGGATAGCAGCACAAACAACTATTTTTGCAGCATAAATGTCACAAAAACATTTGACACCACCTCTGTTGGAAAAGATGGGGAGCAAACTTCACACTCAATAAAAATCATTTATTGAGTATTTTTCTGGGTAACCGTAGAGAGTTTAAATTTTCACCTCCCTCTTTCCTATTAAACCCACAGGCCGTTTTAATACCACAGAGGCATGACACCGAATGAGTCATAACTCATGCAAACATCAACAACCACCCAGAGAAAACTCCATCAGTTACAAACGTTTTTGCACTGTCTTCCTCGCCTGTAAATAAACCCCAGGGGGTATTATGAAACATGATCATCCAAAATGTTCCTGAGCAGTTTCTATTTTTCATATTTTGTGCCAATTTATAAATACAGCCAGTCCAGCACTAGAAATAAGTCCTGAGCCATCAACACAGCGACCATGAATAAATCAGGAAGATGACACTCAAAGATGAGCTGATAAACAGACTCTACTGTAATAACAACGATCCACATCTGTGCTTTATGAGCTGCCTGCATCATCTTATAGACTCAAATAGAATAGCCCTTCATTGTCATGTAAAACTAAATTAAAGGTTTAGCATGCCAACTGTACAGGAGTAAAAAAAATTAAACACATCAGGAATAAGCACCAATCAGAAGAGATGTATACAGTCAAGAGGAATACATATAAAACAATAGAGAGGCACACACTGTTCTCATCAGTTAACAGAACCAGTTTAAGTCAAGAGTTTTCTGGAGTTCAGATTCTGACAGTTGTGTACTTTTTCCCCTCCTTTAACAGGAAATAAATACAGAATAATTCGAGTCCCTGTTCATACTGCTCAGAGTATAAAACACTTGAAAATATATTAACTTCTTATAAAATAATATATCTCATGGTGTTGTAAACTATTTAGTGACAAATACAGCACATAGTGTTTGTACCATTATTAACAAAGAGGAAAAAACACATGAGCCACATTAGCTGTTTTTGCAGCAGCTCAAATGTGTCTACAAAACATTAGTTTTTAAAAGAAATATTTATTTATTTTATTTTAAAAAATGCATTTTAGCTGTGCTGTAGTTATGTTTTTCACTGTATTCATTTACTCTTCGGGGACTGTACCATCAACTCAAACTGTAACAGCAGACTCAAGAATCAGGTGACATTTCAGTGCAGCTCGTTTCCAGCTTCATCGCTCTGCAGGAGATCCTCACGGGTTTGTTTGTCTGCTGGTCTTTGTGTTAGAAGCAACAGAGACGACATTAAACAGTAAACTGGTTCTTATGTAATGCTTTTCTACTGTGAGCACTCAGAGTGAGCCCTTTACACAACTTGCCTCATTCAAACATTCACACCAGCACTTTTTCTGTGAGCTTTTTGTCTAACATTTAGACTCCAATGACTGCATCTGAGAGCAACTTGGGCTAAGTATCTTCCCCGAAAATATTTAGGATGCAGACTGGAGCCAACCCTCCCATTAGTAGGGAACCTGCTCTACCCCCACAGCTACAACCACCCCAATCATTAAAATCAATGCGGTTGCTACAATCACTGTAATCACTATGGCTGCTATCTGTCCAACACGCCACTTTTCTCTCTCCATGTTCCCTCCAACATCCCTGTTTTCTCTCTCAGTGTTTCCTCCACCCGAGGTATCTTTAGTAGTCTGTTCCACCTTGACACTGATGGAGCTCCGCTTGTCTCTTGTTCTCCTCGTTCCGACAAAACACTCATATCTGCCCGCATCATTGAAGGTGACTTCCTTCAGAATCACTGAAACGTCTCCATTCTTCATGTCCGGGTCTCTCAGCTTCACCCGGCCTTTGTAAGACAGATGCTGATATTTTTCATAGGAGCGCTGCTCTCTGTAGTACCACACGTAGTCTGTCAGCTCAGGTCTGCTCCACTCCAGCAGCTCGATGGGAGCATCTGTAAAACCCCAACACTGGAGAGTGACGTCCTCTCCATGCTTCACTGTGATCACCTCATCCGGATCTAAACCACAACAGAAGAACAGTCATTAGTGCTTCAGCTCAAAGAAAACTACGGGGAAAAATCCCAAAAAGGTCAAAGTGTTTCATATGTGATGAGTGAATACACAGACACATCCAACATCCAGGTGAGACTGAAAACACGCAGATCTGCTGAAAGTAATTTAAACTCTAGCCAAACATTTGTGCTTGCACAGGGCTGGAATGGGACAAAACCTAAATCATAAAATGAGGCTAACCCAGAGAGAATGTATTTGTAACTTATATTAATTTCAAACAATAACAGACCATGTTGATCATATTAATAATAATCCAGCTGAAACGCACATAACCAAGAGTGAAAATATAATATATGTAAATGTGTGATCAGTGTGATCAGTTCACACATGTAAATAGTCTGCTACTAAGAAGCTGAGGTATACATCATCTGCAGCAATCTGAGAAAGACAAGTGTCACAAAATTATAAATGAATAAATAAAATGATCTGCCCTCACTTGATGCACTTCAAGATATTTTCGTCCGTCACACGAGTGTCGTTTCAATCAACCATTCAACGCTGAAAACCACAAAGTAGTGAATCACAAAGCGAAACTCCAAAGACGTGTGACAGGATGACTCAGCAACAGGTGAAAACACATTCTGGGAATCCGAGCACAGAGCGCAGACCTACCGCAGGTTACACTCGTTACCTGCATGTTTACATTCATTTTTCATTCATGTTCATTTATCGTGTCTGACGAATGTTTTCGTAAACTTTGAGAAAGTTCACGAAAACACGCAGATCTGCTGAATTTCGTAAACTTTGCTGAAGCATTTCGTAAATATTTCAGCAAAGTTTACGAAAACAGTCGTTCCTCACCGATGATGATGATGAACTGGCAGGTCTGTTACCGACAGCTAATATCTGCGTCCACACATGAAGCGAGCAGAACAGAAGCCGAAAGTGGACCGCATCCTCCAACTGCAAGGATGGCGCAAAAATAAATAATAATAAAAAAAAACACACACACGCATATCAACCAGTTCCTATTTGTTTACCTTTTGATAGTGAAGTCCAAATCATCAAAAAGAAAAAGAAAACAGATATGAGCCACATTCCTGTAGTTTAAGTGATTCCAGCGCAATCGCTTAAAGAAAGTACGTATTGGTGCGTGCAGGATCCATATATGCAATGTCGATACCAACTCTTGTACAGATACGGATCAATGAGATCGACACTTTAGATGCGATATCATCGAAGAGGAGACCCGACTGTGTGTGCAAGAACCGCTGCTTTCACAAGTCACAGAGCTGCCGCAGTTTGTTCCTCCGCCTCCTTTCTTTTGTTTTGATTGTTGTACTGTCACGTGACTCATGCAGTGTCGGGCAAACAAGTAGCGTCAACTATTACACTATTACACTATTACACTTTGGGAGTGAGAACGTATTAGCCTGAAAACACGTGACGATGTGAAACTACACTCCAAGATGAGCCGAGTGCCTCTGACACCTGGGGACAGAAAGAGAGGAGGATCCGAAATCATGTAGCTAATGTACCACTGTCACACAGACGAGGACAAAACATCAAGAAAGCCCTTTATTGTCACTGTACAGGAATTAGATTGGTTGGAAAAAAACTTTGTAAAGATATCCTCTCCCTCCATCTATCTAAACTACTAAGAATCCGACATATGCATCGTCTGCAGCAGTTTGAGGAAAGGAAGTGTCACAAAATTACAAACAAATAGCTGAACTACTTCATAAAGTCAGTATGCCCTCACAAGATGCACTCCCAGATGCCAAAGTTGTTTCAGTTATTAGTGAAGAACACAAAGCAGTCGGTTACAAAACGAAACTTCAAAGACGTGTCACATGATGACTCAAGTCTGACCTGTGCCTTGATAAGGAACCCGAAAAAACACCAACTCCCTGCCAAGATTCTGGGAATCCAGGAATCCAGCACACAGAGCAGAGATCTGGCAGTCGGTACTGGTTGCTTTATATTTAAATTAATTTTCATACAATGTGTCTGGTGTTGTTGTCTGAAGGTGATACTGACACCAATTTGGCACACGTAATCTTCTCAAAATTTACAACATAGTAGAGGCACTGTTATCTGCAGTGTAGTGGCAATTCCTTTTGTTTGATAAACTAAACATCCCACAATTAAAAATCTACAAACCACTGCTGCACTGAGATAATATTTTGTACGCAGGCAAAAGAAGTCCACTGTCCAAACTTGAAAGTTGCACTTTTTATAGTTTATTAATCCAGTTTGGCAATATCAAGATCCATTTTTTCTTACTTCCTGCTGCTTCTCCTGCTCTGGTAAAAAAAACCATAGGCCCACCCCAGTACGTGCTGGTTCTATACCAGTCTCTTTATTTATAGAAAAATGGCCCTACAGTTATTACTGACTGACTTAACAAGGTAAACACCAAAAAAAAAACCCAAAAAACCATTGAAACAAATATTAACCTGCAAATAAAACTTGTAAATAAACCCAAAATATAAGTAAACTAACAACAAACTTTAACTAATTTCAAAATAATAAAATTAAAGAACAAATAGCTCCAACAGTGCCAACATCGCTACTTCCAGACTTGGTTGTACTTTGCTTTCTTCTGCTTGTGTATTAATGTTTCAGACATGCAACAAGCATTTCCTGATGTGAAACAAAGAGCGGAACAGGACTGTGGTTATCTTTCATGAATGCTGCGGAAACAAGCCGACTCCTGAAAATGAACTGTGTCCACATGTCTTTGTTTCCATTCTGTCCCTGGAGAGTGACCCAGTTGTTCATTAACATGAACTCATGTTCACCACTTGCAGAAGTGAAAGTAATGCAAGCACAGCAAACATCTGCTTAAGAAGCCGTTTGTCTTCATGTCAGTGTTTAAGACAATCAGGAATCTTAACCACCCACAGCACTGGATACAAATAAAAGCAAGAGGAGTCAAACATGTGCAGGTCTATTCTTTACTTTTGTGATTTCTGTGTCAGCTGAGGTCTTTTGTTGCTATAAAACCAACGACTTGATCAGTTGTGTTTCTGTTGTTCTGTTGTTTTGAAATATTTGTATTTGTCTCCTTTTTGCTAAACAGCATCATACCAGCTAACCAGGCCCATGAAGTGGAGGTTAAATAAAGCTGTGATGTATAAAGCTGCTTTTCAGCTGGTTAACAAGAGAGTGGAGAAGAGATCTAACTTTGTATATAAATAAGACTGAGCACGCATCAGTACAACCCGTCTACTTCTTCCTTCTTCTCTCATTAGGGATCGCCACAGCAGATCATCTGCCTCCATCTGACCCCATCTCTACCTAACCCCCTCTAACGTGCCAACACTGCTGATTTTCTTTGGTGAACAGAAATCCAAATACATTTCAGTTTTAAATGTCTAATGGGATGAAAAATGAAAATGAATTTCAGTAGAAATACCACAAGGAATTATCAACACTGATATAAGGCACAGTCATACATGAACAAATGAACAGTTAACAGTCTGTAGTTGATTAGACATTCATTTTCATCCAGTTGTCCAGTTCAAGTTAGCGGAGGGTGATAGAGTTGTGGCTGGAGCCTGTACAATTCCCCAGTTTCAGAGAGTCTTCAGGAGGCACATGTAGACTCTGCCCTGAAGCAGCAAACACACAGGAGAAAAACACAGTGGGCACATCTTAGTTTCACTACAAGGCTTTGAAAGGTCTGCAAACAAACGATGAATGAAGCTGAAATATAAATGTGCCAGCTTGGACTACTGATGGGACACCCAGCTGATTTCAAAGAGTCCTTGATGGTTAGTACCCACGTCTTTGGTGTGACAGGAATGACTCATTTAACCCACATGGGCCCATCACAACCGTTAACAACAGACAAGTGAAACTGTATGAACACCTCAGGCCTGTTAGGGACACGACCCTCTCAGTGATGTCACAGCTAAATGGAGAAGGCCCCATCAGTTACAGAAAGCATTGGCACTGTTCTTCCTCATTTTTAGATAAAGCTACGGACGGAATAAAAAAACTAAACACAACAATAGCCATCAACCTCCTGACGAATTTCTATTTTTCATATTTTGTGCCATTTTTGCAAATACAGCGAACCAAACACTAAGAATAAGATCGGAGCCATCAGCACAGCATCAATGAATAAATCATTAAGATGATACTCCAAGATGAGCTGACAGAGTGTCAGATGGAGGATCCAAAATCATGTAATCTATCACTGACACACAGACAGAGGATAAAACATGAAGAAATCTTACTAGTGTCTAGAAAAAGGCCATTCCTAAAAGACAGCACAGAGGCCCTGAGCACCAGATCTATAGAAGCCAACACGACCCTGCAGGCTGTGTAAAGGTGTCACAAAGACTATCCAGCACATGAGATGCAAGCTAGGACAGCGTACAACCAAGTGGCTGGGAGATGGATCCCCAAAAATCCATCTGGGTCTGATGATGTGAAATCTTTGCTTCTTTGGTGAATCTTACATGTGGAATCAACCTGAATACACAATCACTGCTTTGTGAAACAATTACATTTCACTGTGAAAACATTCACAATGAATAACAAACACAGCCATCCTGATCTTCACTCAGTGCAGTTACATTGCTCTGACATTTTCTCAGAAGCAGCTCGAATTCCTGTAAAATCCCCAAGAGAAGTGACATAATCTAAACTGTATGTCACAAGCCTAATGTTTTACTTTCTGTTTAACCACCTACTTCCTGCCCCCCTCTGATTCGTGTGAAAGCTTAATGCTTCCTATAATCACTCCACTGTCTACAGCCTCCTGTCACAGATGAACACTCTCCAAGTCCTCCTAATTTTTCCGTCGGACACTGGCGCCACCGGGCCCTCTGACCACCACCAGTAGGCAATGGGTGAAGTGTCTTGCCCAAGGACACAACGACCGAGACTGTTCAAGCCAGGGCTCGAACCGGCAACCTTCTGATTATAAGACAAACTGCCAACTATTGAGCTACGATCCCCTTGGTGGCAAGACGGGTAGAGGGGACAGAGAGAGAAAGAGAAGAAGAGGATCTAAGACACCAAGATGGGCTGGTGATCTGAACCAGGTCAGAGACATATGGAGGAGACAGATGATGAATAGCCTTAAATGTGTACACGAGTATTTTGAAATTGATACAATATTTGACCAGGAGCCAATGAAGCTGCTGCAGGACAGTATTGATGTGGTGGATAGAAGGAGTCCTGGTGATGATACGAGCAGCAGTGTTCTGGACGCGTTAGAGCTTGTGGATGGATTTTTGAGTAAGACCAAAAAATAAGTGAATGACAGTAATCGATCCGGGAAGTAACACGGCTATGAACAAGAATGGCAGTGGCATGTGGAGTGAGAAAAGGACGGAGCTGATTAATGGTGCACAATTGAAAATATGCAGACCGAGTGGCATTATTAATGTGTGAATTGAAAGACAGAGTACTGTCGAGGATGACACCCAAACCTTTCACAGAGGAAGAAACGAAGGCGTGCACCGAGGACAGCATGAGTAGTTGTGACTAACAGGTGCCTACACCATAAATCATTAGAAACTGAAATCTATGCATGTGTTTTTAATGTTTGCTGCGACCTGATGGTCAGTTTTTAGTGCAAACTACAAACATTCTGATAGATGCATAGATCAAACACTGCAGTAATTAAAACCCGACAAGAGCAAAGGCCTCTGGATAGAGTCTTTGCAGTTTGCTGATGGCGTCAGTGAAGTCTTTCATGGCTGTTTCAGCATTTTCATCTGGTGCTACATAAACTACAGAAGGTCTGCACTGGATAATCAACAACACAATTATCTATCTACATCAGAGCAGTAAGTGCGCACACTGTCAGACATGTGCACCAGGATTTAATGTAGAAGCCCAAACCACCTCTCTGCCACATTGTTTGGGAGCTCATTACTTAACCACACATCCATGAAAAACATGTAATGAGCAGCAGTGGATAACCTTGTGAGGGTTACAAACAGAACATCAAATCTCAAACAGTACACTTCATTTTGAAGATCTACAATCTACAGTGTGAAAAACCATCAGAATGAACATTTAAAAGGTAAGTAAACAAATTTGATGTCGAGGACACAAACCCCAAAAGGCACTGAAGAAACAGTAAGACACAAGCGAAAAAGGAAGACTGAAGCTATAAGTACACAAAGGCTAATAAGGGTAATCACATCAGAATGAAATAAAAGATGTGAAATCAAATACAAGAAACAAAAGGGTATCAAAGTAAAACAGGAAGCAATGTAAGAAGGGAACAAAAAGACCAAGATTAGCATTAAAATACAGGAGAATATAGAGGAGACAGAATAAACTGGAACTCAAAGAATTAAAGATAAACTACCAACAGAAACTTCATTTCACTTCAGAAAAGGTAACAAAAACCTGAGATTATAATCATAAAGAAACCAACTAAGAAAAGGTCTGAACAGAATCGTGGATTGTAATTTAATTTAAGTTTGTAGCACACAACACCAGGTTCAGTTTTAACTGCCTGTCTCACTGATATAAACTGAGCCAGAGTTTCTAAATGCCCATCCTGCAGTCAGTGTGTGTTTGCAGATGAAAGGTAGCAGTGGGCGGTGTTCTTGCAGGACCACCAGTCTTTTAGCCTGTGGTTAACAGATGTTCCACAGCACTGTAGTCGTTCAGTTTCCTGTTTAACATGAACATGTGAGCAGACTGCAGAGGTGCAGGTGTTTCACACACCGTCACATGTTTTATTACACAACGTTTGAATCTTTTGACAGGAGAATGATTACATGTAAGTGCTTTAAATCCATTAAACTTCCATTACTACCGTTCAGTCTTTGACTGGTCCATGTTTTCTTCATGTATTTATTTATTCATTAAAGCATAATATTCCAGTTTAAATATGCGGTGTTGCACATTGTTCAATCACAGAGATGTGACGACCACAATCTGACAGATTAAACAGGAACTCAGAAGTGATGCTCAGTGATCACGCCAACAATGTCATCACAGTCTTCAGCCAGTCTCTCCCTAGCTTGGGTGGGTGGTGCTGTTACCACAGGGATAAGGTCACTTCCTGTCACATGTGTAATCAGAGATTTGTATAAAGAGTCAAAAGGAACTGAGCTTGATAAATAACTGAAGAGACTAAGAGTGTTACCTGTGGCTCTCCATCGATATAAAGATACCATGAGCAGAGTGGAGATGAAGTATGGACAGAACACCACCAGGTGGAGGGAAACTCTGGACACAAGGTGGTGGGAGGAGGGTTCATGGGCAAGGGTTGTGTTTGTAGGTTTGCCTGCAGAGAGAATCTCACATGTTCAGGTGAATATGTGGATGAAAAAAGAGGTGAAATCAGAGTGAAGCTCCTCACCTGTGACAGTGATCCAGCTGGATGGAGACTCTCCATGACCGCTGATGTCACACTTGTAGAGGCCTTCATCAGACCTGGAAACATGCTGGATGGTCATGTGACCTGTAGGCTGCTTCCTGATGAGGGAGCCATCTTTATAGAAAGCAGCTGGGAGGTTGGAGGGAGTGGTCTTTGTTTTACAGAGCAGAGTGACGTCATCTCCCTCCATCACAGGGAGGACAGGACTCTGCAGGATCACTGATCCACCTCAACACAGAGACAAACTACAGCATTTCATCCATTTACACACAGCTTCATCAACACTAACTCCACACACTCAGCTTACCAGTGACTGTCAGGTTAACCATGTTACTGATGGGACCCTCTCTGGACTCACACCAGTAAACTCCACTGTCCAGTGGGTCGATGTAACTGATGTCACAGGAAGAACCAGCTGATCTTCCCCACTCATCTCCACACTCAGCTCCGGTGTCTCTGCTTGTGTTTCTCCTCAGAGTCCATCCAGCAGAGCTGTCGTCCTCCTCACAGCTCAGAGACACAAAGGCTCCTTTAAAGACCTGAGAGCTGCTGGGACTCACAGTCAGACGAGCTGTGAGGAAGATGCATATTAAGTACAAGCCAGCACTGAGGTCCAAAGCAGACCTGCTGTGGTGAACTTTGTGAGCTCAGTCAAAGCTGATCAGTTTTTTTTTTAATGTGAACCTCCAAGAAAGTTAGAAACGTTTCTTCAGGTGAACATACTTCCTTTATGCTTTTGGTAGCATCGATGAACTTTCAGCAGGATCCTGGATAGCTTAGCGCAATAACTATGATATCATGCCACAATATAAAAAATGCTCAGAGCTTCTATTACGGTGTAGCTGATATCAGGTTTAAACTGTGACAGGAGAAGGTTACTGACCTTGGTTTGTTGTGCAGATCAGCAGTGAGGTTGAAACTAAAGAGAAATAACAGGTTAGTTTAAAGCTTCACATTCAGGAAAAAAGCAGCAACGCCATCAGTCTGGTCGATCTACAGACTGAAGAAGCAGAAAACAGGAAGTGGTTTTCTCTCTTTTTGTCTTCACAAACTGGATGTTTGTGAAGCAACACAGTGAGAGTCCTTTCTAATCCTTTTCAGAAACCAAAACACATCACAGCATACTTACAGAGCAGCCAAAGTGAAGAAACTTTCTCCATCTGTAGGTGCTACTGAACTTTGATCGGTCCACACTAGCATCAAGCGAGACCCTCCTCCTCCTTCCTCTCTTACAGGGTGGTAGTTCTGTAGTTTCCACCTCTCATCATTAAGAGAAAAAGTTTTCTTTGGCTGAAACATGTCAGTAAACATATTTTTTAGATTAGGTCATGAGCAAAATGAATGAATAAAATCTAGAAACCAACAGACACTGAAAATCTTGTTCCACAGCTTTATTAAACTCCTCCCAAACCTCAGTTTTTCCTTCAGCCTCAGCCAGATCCATACTTCTCTGTGCCTCTGCAGCTCCACAGACTAACCAAGCCTGACAGAAGTCCTCATTCAGTTTGAAGATGCCCTTCACCTCCAGTCTACACCATCTGGGTCAGGGATTATCGCCACGTGCAGGTACCCTCCGACCAACTAGAGGACCACGCCTCTCTCACTAAAGGAGATAAGAACTGAAGATCTCACAGATTAGGTCCTTTGAAATATATTCTCGTCCCTTTTACCTTTGGACATGTCAGGCCTGTCACCTGCAGCTCTGCTCTGCTCCTCAATCGGGGGGAAAAAAAGGTCTAAAGACAGATGAGGAGAAAAGGTCAGCTTAACATCCATCAGCCACACTACAATGCTCATGAGAAGTCACGTCATCCTTTTAGAATTACCAAACTCACCACCAGATGGCGCTCAAACACGACGAATTAGATCACTGCTGTTCAGGATGTCGGCCTGCAGTCTGACCTTCAAAAAACCTGTGTACTCCATCACACAACCACACACTACAGTGGGCAAAGCCATGTTAAACACAGGAGAAACAACTAAACTCTGAACAAAGAACAGGAGGACACAATACTGTTTAAAGTTACGCTCATGTGACACATACAAGTTTAACAGCTCTGCTTCTGAGTGAGCCCAGGATATGAATCTTGTCAGTCAGCTAGGATGCAGTGATTGAATGAAGGCTGCTGAGTAACAGAGTTTCCACAGTGTGACAGGGACTTTCTGTGACCTGCACTGGTTGAGCCATTAAAAAATGTTTATGTCATGTCTGTAAATCATGTTTTCTTTTATTCCAAATGCTTCAAATTTGAACGTGACTTTAAATGTAACAACTCAGTTTCTATGGATTTGACTGTGGATCTGACAGAGATAAAGATCGACCCTGATTTTGAATCGAGTTGGAATAAAGTTGAACAAAAATTCTTATTCTGTCAGTGATTTACCTTCATGGTGAAGTTGAAAATGTAATAACTGCATTCAGTTGCCTTGTATTTGTGACATGTGCAATGACAATAAAGTTGGATTCTATTCTAAAGGTCAAAAGGTCACACATACACACCTTTGTTGGATTTGAAGAATCATCTATTGAGTATTTTTCTGAGTATTTGTATAGAGTTTGAAATTCTAGTTTTAACCCCACTTTTATGTCATAAAAACAGTTAACAACAACAGGCCAGTCTATAATAAGGAAACTGTCATTTCACCTCCCTCTTTCCTATGAAAGCCACAGGCCATTGTAGTACCACATGGCATGACCTGAACTCTGAATGTGTCATAACACGTGTAAACACCAAAAACCACCCTCACCAGTCTGATGACCAAACAGAGAAAACTCTACAACTTGTTGTCTCTCTCCTCTTCTGTATATTTTGTACACTAATGACTGTCGCAGTACACAGGCCAACAGGCATTTCATTAAGTATGCAGATGACACAGTGATTGAAAACCTCCTTCACGGTGAAGAGGATTCCCATGGACCTGTTGTGGATGAGTTTGTTTCGTCATGTGAAGACATCCCCCCATCCTGCTCTAACTGTGTTATAAGTTATAAGTATTTGGGGGTTGTTCTTGATAAGTTTCTGTCCTTTGAGCCACATCTTGCTGCTACAGTTAAAAAGGCTCAGGTTATTTGAGGAGGTTGAGAGGTTTTAATGTTTCATCTGAAATGACTCTTTTTTTATAAAAGTTTTATTGAATCTGTTTTAACCTTCTGTATCATTGCCTGATATGATAATATGTCCTTGAATAATAAGACCAGACTCAGCAACCTGGTTAAAGTGGCTGGTCAGATTTCAGGGAGGTCTCAGGTCCAGCTTGTGGACTTTTATAACAGGCAGGTGCTGAGGAAGGCCACCTCTGTCCTGTTGTGTTCAGATCATCCTCTCTCTAATGATTTTCAACTGCTTCCATCAGGTCGTCGTTACAAAGTGCCTGCAGTGAAGATAAAGAGACATAGATTGTCTTTTGTACCTACTTCTATTATCATGGTTAATAACACTAACCATAAGTGCTGTTGCCACTGCACGTTGCACTTTTTTTTTGATGATAAAATTTAGGTTGTTTTCTCAGGCTTATATTATTTTTGTGTGTGTATGTGATGTATTTGTTTGCCTTCGTCAAAGGAGCTTGCAAAGAAAAGCGTCTGGACTTCTTTAAGTTACTTGAAGACATTTCACCTCTCATCCGAGAAGCTTCTTCAGTTCTAAGGTCAAATGGTGGAGAGTCCCAGATATAAACCTAGTGGGAGGGACCCCCCACAGAGGGACAAAAGGACCCCCTGATGATCCTCTAATCGCCTGAGCTAAGGTGTGAAACTGGGTGTGGGTCCCAATCAGCCAGAGTTTCGGGTGAGTTCATTGTGAAACCTGGCCCCACCTTATCATGCGAATTCCTGAGATCAGATGGCCCAGGATGTGAGTGGGCGTTAAGGCGTCTGGGAAGGGATCTCAAAACTGGATTATAGATGGCAGAGAGAAATTAAGGTTTCCTTGACTTCTTTGACTTGACTTGATACCAGCTAACCAGGCCTGTGAAAGTGGACAGTTAAATAAAGCTGTGATGTACTCTCCACCAGGGACTCTCCACCATTTGACCTTAGAACTGAAGAAGCTTCTCGGATGAGAGGTGAAACGTCTTCAAGCAACTTAAAGAAGTCTTGATGCTTTTCTTTGCAAGCTCCTTTGACTACGATGACCTGGATGACTGAGAACCTTCACAGACATATTTGTTTGCCTGTTTGTTTGTTTGTTTGTTTGTTTGTTTTTTATATTTCTGTATGGACATACTGCAAATCAATTTCCTGTTAGGGACAATAAAGTTACCATTGACATTGCCATTGACATGAAACCCACATTTCCTGATGTGAACAAAGAGTGGAACAGGATTTCGGTTATTTAACATGCCGACTCCCTCGCCTAAATGAACTGTCTCCACATGTCTCTTTTCCCAGTCTGTCCCAGGAGAGTGTCCCAGTTGTTTATTGACATGAACTCATATTTGTTAGGTTTATAGCATAAACCTATTCGCTGGAACGTTGAAGACAATATAATTACACAGCAAAGCAAGACACGAAGTAGGCAAGTTCTTCATGTTACTCGTGCACGGGAGAGACTGGACAGAGCGCCGTCCCTTCGCTTGACCCCAGTTGCTCTCGTCCGTTCTCCCATACCACTGTCCTTTTATTGAGGTTACATGAATTTGCATAGGTTCATTAACATATGACGTCTACATACACACAAAGAGTACCTTGCCTGTGTGTGTGTGTGTGTGTGTGTGTGTGTGGGGGGTACTGCTGATCAAAGGGTCATATAACATCCTTGGTCAGGAAGAGGGTAGACTAGACCCCCCCCCCCCCCCCCCCCGGTGAGGAAGTCCAGCAGTTCATCTAAACAGAAAAGCACTTAGACTAGAACAAACGGTACGGTAATCCTACCATAAAACAATAATACAAGATGCGAACTTTTCCCATGCCCCCAAGATGCAGGTGTGCATTCCAGGAATGCACACCAAGCCTCTGTAGCCTGTTAAAGATCACACAACTTATCACTACACAATTAATTATACACCTCTTAGGATGAGACATTCTTTCAATCTACAAATGATTATATACTTCTAAGCATATATGAGTAAATGTTTCTAAGCATAAATGACAATCAACAATACTAAACCTATCAATATTATACACAACTGGTCCCATTTCACAGTAGGGCAACTTGCATGTGAGAAATTAAGGTTTCCTTGTCTTCTTTGACTTGACTTGATACCAGCTAACCAGGCCTGTGAAAGTGGACAGTTAAATAAAGCTGTGATGTATAAAGGTGAATTCGAGTTGGTTAACCTTCTGCTCTGCTTATATTATTTTTGTGTGTGTATGTGATGTATTTGTTATTTGTTTGCCTGTTTGTTTGTTTGTTTTTTATATTTCTGTATGGACATACTGCAAATCAATTTCCCGTTAGGGACAATAAAGTTACCATTGACATTGCATTGACGTTGACATGAAACCCACATTTCCTGATGTGAACATAGAGTGGAACAGGATTTCAGTTATTTAACATGCCGACTCCCTCGCCTAAATGAACTGTGTCCACATGTCTCTTTTCCCAGTCTGTCCCAGGAGAGTGTCCCAGTTGTTTATTGACATGAACTCATATTATACACAACTGGTCCCATTTCACAGTAGGGCAACTTGCATGTGAGAAATTAAGGTTTCCTTGACTTCTTTGACTTGACTTGATACCAGCTAACCAGGCCTGTGAAAGTGGACAGTTAAATAAAGCTGTGATGTATAAAGGTGAATTCAAGTTGGTTAACCTTCTGCTCTCATATTAGGGGTCATCACAGTAGCTCATCTGCCTCCTTCACTCAGTCTCTAACATCCTCCTCTATTGTGCCAACCCTGCTGATTTGCCTATTTTCTTTGGTAAACAGAAATTCAAATACGTCTGAGTATTAAACAGCTAGTGGGATGAAACATGAAAATACATTTCTGTAGAAATACCACACAGAATTGTGGTGAAATGAGTCAAACATGAACATCCCTCAAAACTGGGGCACAATTTTGTTTAACTGCAGCTTTAAAAAGAGTAAAGGGGTGAAAAGGTTCAGGAAGACCTTCAGCAGGCTCCATGGATCAATTATTGTATTGTTATTATTGTGTCACACTACAGTGAAGAATGAAAAAAGAACTGGGCACTTAGAAAGTTGTAGTTCACTTCAACAGCCTTCACTTATTAGGCAAATGTGAACCACAACACTCAAGAGACAGAAATCCTGTGGGCGTCGTGTCACAAAGGGCACCTAGCATGAAAATCAGCCAACGTTAAAAACAGTGGAAGTTTCCACTGTGGTAAAATAGTGAGCAGCTGAAAGTAACTGTGACGGCAGAAGGTTTGTGTTGCTCAGCGGTGACATCAGAACTAAAGAGAAATGACACTCAGGTTTGAGTCGTAAAAAACATCAGAGGCAAAAAACTTCCACAGACACTGTTGGATCGGTCGGGCTGTAGATCGATGAAGAATAAACAAACAGTTCTGGTCTCACTTTGTGTTCGTGAGGAGGAACGTTGGGGTGATGAACCACGGGTGTGCTTGATGCTGATGCAGAACTGTGGAGAGCTAAAGGTGGAAGAGCCGAAGACAGAGAACAAAGGAGGAACACGAAGAAAGGAAAGTGATGAAAACGATTCTTCACCACAGTGAAGAAAAAAAAATCCCCAAACGTCTGTCAGACAGTTTCAGAGTCTTCATGAGGCACATGAATGAACCTCAAATACAAATGTGCCAGCTTTGACTACTGTTGTGAATGTTTCTGTGAATAACTTATCAATTTATGAGGAATCAAAAATGCTGTCAAAATTTGAGCGTTTAACCCCCTCTCCAATGCACTCTGAGGGCCTGTAACTTTGAAAAACCTGTGAACACAAATTCCAAAGAGTTCTTAATGGTTAGTACCCACATTTCTTTGGTGTGACAGGAATGATTCATTTTACCATCACAATCGTTAACAACAGAGAAGTGAAACTGTGTGAACGCCCCTGCTCTCTTTCCTGCCTCGGCCCTGTTAGGGACACGACCATCTCAGTGATGCCACAGACAAACAGAGAAGCCACCATCAGTTGCAAAAACATCGGCACTGTTCTTAGTCATTTTAAGATAAAGCTACACACACAAAAACCACACACCACAAGATCCATCAACCTCCTCCTGAGGAATTTCTATTTTTCATATTTGTGCCACTTTTAAAAATACAGCAACAACACTAGGAATAAGACCTGAGCCATCAGGACAGCATCCATGAATAAATCAGGAAGATGATACTCCAAGATGAGCTGACGGAGTGACTCTGAAGATGAGACCGAACAGGAACATACAAAATCATGCAGTCTACCACTGACACACAGGCAGATGACAAAACATGAAGAAATCTTACTAGTGTCTAGAAAATGGCCATGTTAAAGCGCAGCACAGAGGCCCTGAGCACCAGATCTATAGAAGCCAACATGACCCTGAAGCCTTTTCTCAAATGCAGCTCGAATTCCTGTAAAAAGCCTGAGAGATGAGAGACATCATCTAAACTGTATGTCAGATTCCTAATGTTTTACAGTTTATATTATATCATGTTCATATCATGAGCATTAAATAAGTGTGATCTCACATTCTCTTAAACGCTACTTTCCTTTGAACCTCCCACACTTTGTCCCCCCCTCTGATTCGTGTGAAAGCCTAATGCTTCCTATCATCACGCCACCGTCTACAGCCACCTGTCACAGATGAACACTCTCCAAGTCCTCCTGTTTTTGGCTCTAATTCTTGGATCTGCAGGTGAATGAAAGAGCATGTTTACATTGTTATTATTTAATGGTATTTCTGTGGAAAAGGGTTCATGTTTTTTAAATGGTAATGTTACATTTGTACATTTCAGTTGGTTACCAGTGGATCCACATGTTTCTGAGCTGCAGAGAAATGATGCTGTTAACATGATAATATGAGACAGTGACTCAGAGGAATGTGGGATTTTTTAATTTTAGGCACACTGACTCTTTGATGTTGCCAAGGTTTTTAATTATTTATTTATTTCTACTTTAACTTTCCTTCACTAGAAAATGTTGTTATTTTAACCTGTGATCTACATTTTTATTTGAAGTTTAGTTTTTACAGTGTACTTAAAGCAACAGCTTGAAGTTAATATTGTTACAAAAGGCTTTTGTTTTCAATGTTTTACAGCATAGTCACAATGGATTCATTAAAGTGATTTCCTCTGTTACAGTGAGGCCCGTGACCACAGACTATTTAAAGTATTTTTCTCGTCAATGCTTTGCTTAACTTCCCCGAAAAATAACAGCTGTGGGGGATTTCTTCCCTTTCTAGTCGGCCTACTGTTAATATAGATTCACTCTGTGGTCACAGCTACTGTTATCTGATTTGCATTTGGATTGCGCTCGCACTTTTTTTTTTGCATTTGTGGGCAGATTTTTAAGATTTCTAAGAAAAGGCACACACAAGGTGTGTGTGTGTGTGTTTTCATTTTTCAGCTTTCAGTTGAAAAACTGGACTATGACAGTGTGCTGGTTGTAAGTAGCAAATATGAGCCTGTCCAGAATGATTGTAATGCACTAACCAACAACACTAATCCAGCTATAATTTGGGGTGTGCAGTATTTCTGGATTCTTTTCTTTTAGACGAGAAAGAAGTGGAGGTTGGAGAGGATGCAACTCTCGATTGTCAGGGTCCCCATGAAGGGAACATCTTACGGGTAGCATGGACCAAGAGTGACCTGAAAGCAGACGATTACGTCTGTTTCTTACGGGAAGATCGTCTTTACAAAACATACCAGCATGAGTCTTTCAAAGGTCGAGTGGAGCTGGAAGACCCAAACATGAAAAGTGGAAAAATGTCCATCATTCTGCACAACGTCACCGTTAACGACACTGGAACATATGAGTGCCACATCTCATATGAAACAGATCACAGCCAGAGATCTGAGATGAAGCAGGAAACCAAGCTGAAAGTTACACCTGCAGGTGAGTTGAAGCCTCGAGTGTGTCCTCTGTAACCGTTTGTCCCTCGATGAGCAAGACAAGCCGGTTAAATCAAGAGTAAGAATTCCCTCTTCCTGCTTTCATCCATTTTATTAGTCATGTCCTGGCTTCAGGTATATACTCTTATGATTATACATTTATTGAACTGGTTTAAGGCAGCACGGTGGCATGGTGGCTAGCACTGTTGCCACACAGCAAGAAGGTCCTGAGTTCAATTCCACCATCAGGCCGGGGTCTTTCTGTGTGGAGTTTGCATGTTCTCCCCCTGTCTGCGTGGGTTCCCTCCGGGTACTCCGGCTTCCTCCCACCGTCCAAAGACATTCACTTAGTGGGGATAGGTTCATTTATTAATCCAAATTGCCCATAGGTGTGAGTGTGAATGGTTGTCTGTTGTTGTGTGTTATCCAGGGTGTACCTCTCACCCTATGACAGCTGGGATTGGCTCCAGCACCCCCTGTGACCCTGAAAAGGATAAGCGAATGTATGGATGAACTTGTTTATTAGTAAAATATCAACTTTCATAAATGCCAAGATACGTGCATCTATCCACTTTCCTCCTGTTCTGCTACTACTGTGTGAAGCACAGCTAAGCAGACAGACAGCTCTTTGACCAGTGACAGGTGTGCTGGCTACTTTATTAAGACGGCCCTTCAAAATGCAAGCAGAGTAAAACTAACAGACATCAACAAACATGTACCTCAGCCTCAGGGTCGACGCACTTATGGTATCAATTTCAATATCCTACGTCACCTGACAGGATTTTTTTTTCATTTGACCTCTGACCTTGAGGTTGATATCCCTGAGAGTTATACTTGTCTGAGATTTTTTACTAGAGCTATGCTATTGATTTTTAATTCCTTTTCCTTCTCAAGTTCACATTCACAAACTTGAGTGTGCACAACAATCCCTCATGAACATTTTATAGCTGAGTGATAAAAATTAAACAAGGTGCAATGAGACCTGAAGTTACATAGTAGCCTGTTTCTTAAAATTAACGTCTGTAAAAATCACAATTGTACTCAAAGTACCAGAAAGTAATAATTGAAAACATGTCAAAAGCTCAAAATACTCAGAGGCAGTGTTTTCCACAAAGTCATAAATAAGGATGGAGTTGGGTTCATTAATGACTCTTTAACCATCACAAGCGCACATGTGAGAAATATTTCTTGCTTCTGACTCTGCCTAGCTGCTACTAGCTATCGCAATGCAACCTATGAACAGACAAAGCAATAGCGCCACCTGCTGGTGAGATTTAACCCAGCCCACTTCCACTCATCAAATTCGAGGTCAAGGTTGGGGTTGAGTTTATCACAGGTGCCAGAAGGCAATAGACAGGTACACCCTGGACAGGTTGGACAGGTTGCCAGTCGGACAGAAAACCATCAATACCAGTTTAGACTCACCAGTTTACCTAACGCGTGGATGTTTTTCAACTGTGGGAGGAAGCTGTCAAGAACCCATGGCCCCAGCCGGCTGGCCACCACTATGTTACCCTGAGTGCTTTTAAACAAGTGTTACACTGACAGTAATGAAAGCGAGAGTGAAGGAGAGAAGCTGACAGAGTAAGCATCGTCAGAGCTTTCCAGTCACTTTGTGGTCACTCTGACAATCCGTGTGGCAACATTAAACCAGTTCAGGCCACAGTAGATAGATTTAGCTGATGGTTGAAAAGGTTTTCAGTGAGAATCAGGAAACAGGTCATGATTCACAGTGAAGCTGGTTCCTGTTCTGTTCTTCACTCATCACCTACCTAACACACCTGACACCTGTTTCTTTCCTGCAGTTCAAAGACAAGGAGCGAAGAAGGACGGATCTGTTGGACTTGTATCCAGTCTATCAGTTTCCAGCCTGCTTCTCATTGTTGCTGCTGTTGGATATTTGGTGTAAAGAAAACAGCAAAAGAGTCGGAACTTGGGCTGTGATCGGGCTGAACGACAGGTGAACTGATGGACAGAAATTCAATGAGTGTGAAACATGTCCAGAACTTTCCCTGAAAGTCTTTGCACTGGGACAGGGCAAAACAAGAAAATCCACTGACTAAATGATAATGGTGATAGTATCTGGTGTGTTTGAGGATCAGACTAACAAGACAAAAACTCTTGCACATGAATATATTACCACTTCATAAAATAGTCACAACTTGTAATTTGAGCCATGTCCTTGAAGGCAACTGGAATATTTTGCACTTCTAAAGGGTGAAAAAATGCTGCTGTATTCATGTGAGAGATCGACGAGAAGCTTGGCAGTATCACACATGGTGGCGCGACATTCATGAAAAACATTTCAATCAGCCAGCAGCAGGTGGAAACATTCACAGAGGGGATGACCCGGCTCTTGGAAGAAAATTAAATAAGCTTATATTGAGCTCCAGACACATGACCTGGAGCGATCGTGGCTCAAGAGTTGGGAGTTCGCTTTGTAACCGGAAAGTTGCCGGTTCGAGCCTCAGCTTGGACAGTCTTGGTCGTTGTGTCCTTGGGCAAGACACTTCACCCGTTGCCTACTGGTGGTGGTCAGAGGGCGCCAGTGTCCGGCAGCCCGGCCTCTGTCAGTGTGCCTCAGGGTGGCTGTGGCTACAATGTAGCTTGCCATCACCAGTGTGTGAATGTGTGTGTGAATGTCGGTGGATGACTGAATGTGTGAAGCGCTTTGGGGTCCTTAGGGACTAGTAAAGCACTATACAAATACAGGCCATTTACCATAACACGAGGGATTACTTAGTGTTCTGAGGCATCCCAGAGGAGGCAGAAGACGATCTAGAAGCTTTTCTACTTCAGCTCTGTCTGTTTATTGTCTTTTCTTTTTTCTTTCCGTCTTTTTTTTCTGACTGTCGGCCTTGATGATGTCATGCACTGTAATAATGTAACTAATGGATTCGAACTGATTAAATGTCCTGCATGTGAATACAGCAGGTTTCCTCAAAATAGATGTCATTGTGTGTGTGCGTGTGTGTGTGTTCCTGTCTAGCTATCCTTGTGAGGACCGAAATCTGCATTCTACTATACTTGTGAGAACCAACAGTCACTTGTGAGGACTCACCGGTCCTCACAAGTTTGAAGGCCTTTTTGAGGCTCAAAATGTGGTTTTAGTGTCAGGGTTACATTTAGGTTATGGTTAGGGTTAGGGTAAGGGGCTAGGGAAACCATTATGTCAATGAAGGTCCTTACTAAGATAGCTGAACGGGGTTGTGTGTGTGTGTGTGTGTGTGTGTGTGTGTGTGTGTGTGTGTGTGTGTGTGTGTGTGTGTGTGTGTTGCTGCCAAGTCAGTTATTAAAAGCTAACGAGAGTTTGATTAAATGTGCTGGTTTCAAGATTTACATTAATGTTTGGCACATATTTGCTTTTGTTGCCTCCCCTCTCCTCCAGACTGCATTTGACCTCAAACAAACACTTGTTACACTCAACTGTCTCCAGTTGACCTGGCCTTCTTTTCCACTGTCATCTTCTTCTGAGTTGTAGGTGCTGAATCATCCACACACGCTCTTTTATCTTAATTTCTGCTGCAACATTTAGATAGTAGGATCTAAATGTAGGATGAAAGCATGAATCCATCCTGCTTTGCACCACTTCAGCCTGTGGTCAGAATCAGAATCAGAATCAGAAAGGGGTTTATTGCCAAATGTTGAGCAGGTTTACAACATTAGGAAATTGCTGCGGTGCTTCAGTGCAAACATAGTGTCATAAATAGCACTTAAATAGACATGAAAAAATAAAAGTAGGAATAAGAATTAAAAGTGCTACGTAGAAAGATATATACATGAGTGCAGGTGGTGATCAGTGCCAAACATGGAATGATGCAGTGACACAGTGTAGGGTCATGTGTTAGTGGTGGGAACAGTCATATGGTTATTGTTCATGTGTCCAACAGCAGAGGGGAAGAAACTGTTCTTATGGCGAGAGGTTCTGGTGCGAATGGACCGGAGCCTCCTGCCTGAGGGGAGCAGGTCAAACAGACTGTGTCCAGGGTGAGAAGCGTCAGCTGTGATCCGAGCTGCACGCCCCAGTGTCCTGGAGGTGTACAGGTCCTGCAGAGATGGGAGTCTGCAGCCAATCACCTTCTCAGCAGAGCGCACAACACGCTGCAGTCTCTGTTTGTCCCTGATAGTGGCTCCAGCGTACCACACGGTGATGGAGGAGGTGAGGATGGACTCGATGATTGCAGTGTAGAATTGCATCATCGTCCGTGTTGGCAGGTTGAATTTCTTCAGCTGCCTCAGGAAGTACATCCTCTGCTGGGCTTTCTTGATGACGGAGGTGATGGTGGGCTCCCACTTCAGGTCCTGGGTGAAGGTGGTACCCAGGAAGCGGAATGAGTCCACAGAGGTGATGGGGGTGTCAGTCAGGATGATGGGGGGGAGTGGGGCTGTGTGCTTCCTGAAGTCCACAGTAATCTCCACTGTCTTCTGGTCATTCAGCACCAGGTTGTTGTGGCTGCACCAGGACACCAGACGTTCAACCTCCCTCCTGTAGGCAGACTCATCCCCGTCCGAGATGAGCCCAATAACGGTGGTGTCATCTGCAAACTTGATTAGCTTGACAGACTGGTGGGTGGAGGTGCAGCAGTTGGTGTACAGGGAGAAGAGCAGAGGAGAAAGAACACAGCCCTGAGGGGAGCCGGTGCTGATGGTCCGGGAGTCCGAGACATTCTTTCCCAGCCTCACATGCTGCTTCCTGTCCGTCAGGTGTGGTGTGACGTGTGGAGGATTTTCTTGACACACAAACTGAGTGTTATATGGTTTCTTTAACATGATAATGAGTTCACTACACTCAAATAGCCCACACTCCAGAGTCACCAAATCGTAATCTAATAGAGCAGCTTTGGGCCATTGTGGAAGTGAGTGATGGACCAAAAATTGCAGAGAAATGTTTCCAGCACCTTGTTGAATCTGCCACGAAGAATTAAAACAGTATGAAGGCAAAAAAGGGTCCAACGCAATATTAGGAAGGTGTACCTAATAAAGTGGCCAGTGAGTGTATATTACTTTAATTAAATCAAAAATGTGAACACATATTTGACGTTAGATTTTTGTGGTGTTGTGTGTCAGTTAAAACAGGTGTGACAGGGCGTTTTTTAAAGAGCTGAGCTCTCCTGATCCTGTGTGATGTCATTGAGAATAGAATAGAATAGAATTCAACTTTATTGTCATTGCACATGCACAGGTACAGGGCAACGAAACGACCACCAGAGATCACCAGGTGTGAACACGCCTGCAACAAACTAATTAGAAAAGACATTTTATGACGTTTGAGTGTGAATTTCCTTCCATATCAGATACAAAAACGGTGCTCCGCATTCATAAAACGCGAGTGATATTAAAGTTTCAGTGGTGGAAGATTAGAGTTGGACAGCCTGTTGTTGCATTTAAGTGTCAGTAGATGGCAGCACGAGACCATGGTTTAATCTGGGCACAGCAGACAGAAGGTTGCAAGCTGGTGACTTTACCTACATACATGAGCCGGAGTTCTGTCAGACTAACAGACTTTTTTCAAATGACCACATGATTATAAAGAGATGTATCACTGATTTACTCCTAGAGATCATTTCCATTTATTCCTATAAGAAAATCCAACACATTGTGTATAAAGGAGGATTATTGGTGGAGTAATAGGTTTTCCTCACTTTACAGGATCTGAACATCTATTGAAAAAGATCATAACTTAAAGTATGAATGGATATAATACTAATCCATGTAACACCAGTAAATATTATTCCTCTTTACAGCGTTTACATACTTACTTCTATTGCTGCTTCTCATGAAATGTGTTCATATTTGGATATTGAGTCATGCTCATTTTTATGTCCACTGTAATCATTAAATGAACCCAACCCACGCCCACTATACACCGTGACTACAGCATGGTGAGTTTTTGCCTGCTGGTACCCATCAGTTGCCTCCAAAGACCCACAGGCTGACCAAACCCAGTAAGACTCTTCTTCTTCTTTAGCGTGACGGCTGCCTTCACCTCCGGTGTCCACCATCTGGTTCGGGGTTCCCACCATGACACTCACCAATCATTTGTGGCCAAAGAGTCTTGTAACTGCTTCAGCAATGGAGGGATGTGTGTGTGTGAGTCACCGCAAGGTAGCAAGGTTGGTGCAACACACACAGGAATGACTCTATTTTTTATATATATAACTGCACTACTCTTCTGTGGCACTAATATTACAGGAAATTATCATGGTTGTTCTGTGAAAGAGGTTAAATATATCCACCAGCTGTGATAAAGCACATGTACGTAGGAGGTGCAGGTGCTTAACTTTCCTGAAACGGCACACTTACACAGGCTGTTCTGAAACCGCTGAAAGACGTTCCTGCTGCTTCCAGTCTGTGGCTGAGGTCAAGCTATTTTTGCTCTTTGTGGATTCCCCTGTCTCTCTCTCTCTCTCTCTGACCACAAACTCTGAGCACAAAGAAGAACAAAAAGTGAGACCAAAGGTTACTGACCCCGTAAAAGTGCCAGCTCACAGTTGTAGCGTTAACAGTATAGTGCCACACAATAAACTATACATAACATTATACTTACTGGCATCATTAAAACATTGTGTTCCATCCATACTGTAGTCAAATAATATTTATAATTGTTTTATGTTTGTCAAACAGTGAAAGAGAACAAGATGGAAACTCAATCACAGCAGCAAACATACAAAAATAAATCCACAAAAAAATGAAATAATTGATAAAGACAGAATGTTGTTTAAAATATCTTTTGCAGGTCAATCATAAAATATTATTAAATTATTTTTAATTCATTGATTTTGAACAAACTTTTCCTTAATTTGTGTGCTGAACCATGTTTACTTTCTCTATAATGGAAAAAGAAAAGTGATGTCTGGACTAAAGCTAGGTCTAAAATATGGCTCGCAGTGACAGTTTGACAGCTTCTGTTTGTCAGAGCTGTCGAGTGACTTGAGGACAGAAGAGGAAGATGCACATGATTAACCACAGAGCCGTCAGTCATGGAAAACATAAAGCCAACATGCCAGGATGTTTACAGCTACAAAACTACTAAATTATTAACCTAATCAAACTACAAATAGAGTACACAGGTGAACAGAACAATAAGAATTACATTTACTGTCTGTACAGACACTTATGTAAAACTTAAGTCTTTCTTTACTTGTCTTATTAACCCTGCAGGGAAACTTTCATCAGAAACAGGAAACTGGAAACCTCAGAGCTGTTATTGACAATTACATGTGGGGGAAAAGCACTAAAAATAACACTATAAAAATCCCACAAAGCATAATAACTACAATGTGCTCATTCATTAAAATATTTCTATATCTACACTATTTAAATATTTAAAGTTGCTAAATATTTAAATAGTAATGATAGCAAAATTTGAAATACCTAAAGTACTTTGATTATTTCTATATCTCTCCTTGCTTTACTCTGTGGTGAACGAGACCACGTCATATGATACAGTCATGTGACGCGGTCTCCTTTAGTGGTTTCAGTTTTACAGATTTCTTCTTTTTTAATGTTTCTGTGATGAACGATGAACAGTGATGAACGGTCAGTTCAGGAATCCTTTCAACAAAAGACTTTAATTGGCAAATTAGTTCAAACTTAGTTGTGGCACGAGGGCTTGATGTGAGCTTGAAAATCGTATTTAAAAAAGAAATATCCCTGTAAGTCATGTGACTATCCGTCACTCATAAATCTCCTTGAGGGAAACACCCACTTGAAGTGGGTGTTGTGGGTGTTATAGCCTGTTCAGCTTCTCTGTTAACAGCCTGATCTGGGATCTGTAGAGCAATGAGCAGTTTTGGGAAGGTTACTTTTAAAATGTATTCCATTACAGAATACAGAATACATGCCCCAAAATCTATTCTGTAACATATTCCGTTACATTACTCAATGACAGTAACGTATTCTGAATACTTTGGATTACTTAATATATTATCATGCTTTTTACAACAACGTGAATGTACTATTGCTGTGTGATTTATTACTATTACTGAAGGTCCGCGACTCCGAACTGTAGTAAAGGGACCTCTGACTAATACGGCGGGGTCCCTGTCGGCTCGTAGCCGAAAAATAGCTTTACTTTGTTGTGTGGGTCAACTTTTCTTGCGAGGTGTACAGTCGAGTCTTAATAGCTTACTTACAACTGGGCTCGTCAGGCACTCTTCTTGGCTGAAGTGGTTATTATTATATTTACATGCTTCCAGCTCCCGTTTTTCCTCGACGACAACTTGTACCTTTCCACTCCCCTTTTTCTCCCTCCTCGCGCTCACAGACCAATAACGTGTATGGCAGTCCATTCTCCCTGCAGCACGGACTACACTGCCCATGATGCTACATTCTTTAGAGCTATGCTTGTAGCATTCTGCCTGTTAGCTTAGCACAACAACAACAACGAAAAGGCGCTCTCTCACCCAGGAAACACACAGTCGAAGAGAGAGAGAGAGAGCGTCGCCCTGTAACCATGGCAACCGTAACGCTGCCGCCTGGAACAACAGAACGTAGCTGTCAAACAAAACCCAAACAGTCCTGACCCGCGACAATATGAAACAGGAAAGTACCGCAGTGTAATCCATTTATTTCAACAAAGTAACTGTATTCTGAATACCACCTTTTTAAACGGTAACTGTAACGGAATACAGTTACTCATATTTTGTATTTTAAATACGTAACGGCGGTACATGTATTCCGTTACTCCCCAACACTGGCAATGAGAGATGCGTTCAGGAACATCTGCGATGCTCTTCTGGATTCTGCTGCTTGCCTGCCTTCTGTTGTTCGTGTGTACAGGTGAGATTTTACTCTTCTATCAAAGCAGCGGCCTCGTGTCCCTGTGACTGTGGTCTTGGACTGATTCAACTTTACTCTCACTGTAAACACGTACAACAAAATCAAGAGTTTGAAAGTCTTGACTTTGTCAGTGTTACAGTCAGGTGGGCTGTAGGCAGAGGTGATGATTACTACACTTTAGTGTCCACCGTAAAGTTTGCAGCAGATTTGCATTTTATTCTCACATTTTTGCTTTTTTGTGTTGTTTTTTTAATCACAAGTTTATCATCGTCATCATCCAATAACGTCTGTGATTGGTGCAGGCAGCAGGGCTCATTTTGAGTCATGTGACCTCATTTTAATGTGACAGTCTGAAGCAGAGGAAACCAGAAACTGCTAGAATGAAAGTGTGAAAGCAAAAACATTGCTCATAATCTAAAACTTTGGCCACGCCTAATAAAAGCCAGGTAGATGTGTCAGTGGTGTTCAATAAGAAATAAAGGTAGTGTTGCTTTTTACATTTTAAAAGTTGAAAAAAATTATTTAAAAAATTCGGTGACGCAGGAACATACCAGTGTCGGATTTTATTCACCAAAAGAACTGATGAGCTTAAGTGCTTCATCATACTCAACATCACAGCTTCAGGTGAGTCTGCTCTCAGTTCATTAAATAATATAAAGTTAGGATAGAGGTGGAATTTATCTAACAGCCACTCAGCCTAATTGTACCACAGTGCTACAAAGTCCCCAGTGAAACCTGCACCTGCTGTCCTACTTAATAACACAAAAGGTTATTAGGTCATAAACGAGTAGAGCATCATCAGATGATCTCATCTCTGATTCTTGTGCTTTCAAACTCCTTTCCTGTGGAGCTGAGGCACATTCAGTTCAGTGTGACGGGAAAAAGATATCAACAAATACAAAAAAAATCAGCTTGGTTGGTTTTTTTTTTCTTCTCATGTGCCCCAAAGCCTCTGAATGAGCTGCTGACATGTTTCAAAGGGTGACAATACTAATGTAATAAGTACACAACTGTTATATTTGTCCTCACACTGTGTCTGCTCTGCAGGTGTCATGGATGAAGAGGATAAACAGATGTGAAGAGACGAGGACAGGTCTCCTTCAGATATAGATGATGTGTCTGTGTGTGCTGTGTTACTTTTTATTGTCATTGTTATTGTTGTTGTTCTAATGTATATAAGACAAAGGAACAAAGCAAAGTATCCCCCCACTTAAGTACATCATTAGTCATGGATACAAATTCTTCTTTGGTTTTACAAACGCGAACAATGTGCCATCACTGAGAGTTAGAAATGTTCCATTGAACAAAACTAAACAGCAGCCAGTATTTGAAGCGTTGTAGAAGTTGGGAAATAATTGTGTCCTGCCTGGTAGCTAGCTTCAGTGCTATGGGAAGGTTATTATAAACACGTTAGCACAATGAAGCTGGAGGATGAGTGCTAACAAGTGTCCCCGATGGGTGGGAACAAATGCATCATTTGGCAGGAAGAACAAACACCAAGTCTACCACGCGGGACTCAAAATTCTCTCCGGTTAATACTTTTTTTTAAATACACTTGCTGTAAAATAAATGTTTTTTTTGTTTTGTTTTGTTTTTAAGGTGTGCTGTTTACCTGTTTCTGAATTTAGACATTGTTAATCAAGTCTCTGGTTAACAACTCTTTCAATAGATTTAAATAATAATAATAATAATATAATATAGTAATATTATATTACACATTTAAATCACGTTTTTACTTTTTCAGTAAGCCTCCTTGATTCTTCTTGTGTGAAGTCTGATAAGGTGGCCTGAAAGTGGGAGGGCAGGAGTTTTAGTCTTTCTTTGGCTGTCACACTTGTTTAAATGTTAACTTTGCCAAATAATGAGGCCAATTCATCAGGTTTTCAATAAATCTGGTTAAACGTTACACATTTTGTCGTGATACCAAGTTTCAAGAGGATACCAGAAATATAAACATAACCCAACAGTTCACAAAGATAGCAGTTTCATTGACTTCTGCAACACACAACAACTCTTAAATTGCACTAAAATGAAGAGTGTGTATATCTTACATTTTAGTTCCATCTTAAAGCAATGATTTCACATATAATTCAATCACAGTGATCTGATATCGTGTCTCTTAAGCTCAGAAGTGATGTTCAGTGGTGACCGCCACGATGTCATCCAAGTCCTTAGCTGATCTCTGCCCAGCCTGATTGGGCGTGGCTGTTACCTTAGAGATGAGCTCATCATTTCCTGTTAGATGAGGTAATTAATAATAATAATAATAATAATAATAACTTTATTTTTAAAGTGCTTTTAAACAAAGTGCTGAACAGCTATTTGAAACTAAAAAGATGAATAAATAAAAGGGATAACTAGCAGTACAAGTAAAAACACAATAGTAGTTAAAAACACTAAGAATTTAAAAACTAAAAGACATAGATTTAAGACATGTAAGATAGGGTGAACAGATGTGTCTTCAACTCAGTTTTAAAAACCTCCACAGAGCATGCCTGCCTAATATTTTGAGGGAGGCTGTTCCACAAGAATGGGGCACAAAAAGAAAAAGCACGCAATTAAACTTTTTTACATTGAATTGACCACAGTATGTAATCAAGGTGATTTAGACTGTTACCTTTGGCTCTGTGTTGATACAAAGACACCACGAGGAGAGTGGAGATGAAGTATGGAGTGAAAACGACCAGGTAGAAGAAAACTCTCAACACAAGGTCAGCTAGAAGGGCTGGAGATGGGGATGGGGTTGTAGAGGTGAAGAGTGAGCTTGTGGTTGTAGGTCTACCTGCAGAGAGAATCTCACATGTTCAGGTGAATATGTGGATAAAAAAAGAGGTGAAATCAGAGTGAAGCTCCTCACCTGTGACAGTGATCCAGCTGGATGGAGACTCTCCATGACCGCTGATGTCACACTTGTAGAGGCCTTCATCAGACCTGGAAACATGCTGGATGGTCATGTGACCTGTAGGCTGCTTCCTGATGAGGGAGCCATCTTTATAGAAAGCAGCTGGGAGGTTGGAGGGAGTGGTCTTTGTTTTACAGAGCAGAGTGACGTCATCTCCCTCCATCACAGGGAGGACAGGACTCTGCAGGATCACTGATCCACCTCAACACAGAGACAAACTACAGCATTTCATCCATTTACACACAGCTTCATCAACACTAACTCCACACACTCAGCTTACCAGTGACTGTCAGGTTAACCATGTTACTGATGGGACCCTCTCTGGACTCACACCAGTAAACTCCACTGTCCAGTGGGTCAATGTAGCTGATGTTACAGGAAGAACCAGCTAGTTTTCCCCACCCATCTCCACACTGAGTCCTCTGTTGTTTGCTTGTGTTTCTCCTCAGAGTCCATCCAGCAGAGCTGTCGTCCTCCTCACAGCTCAGAGACAAAAAGTCTCCTTCAAAGACCTGAGAGCTGCTGGGACTCACAGTCAGACGAGCTGTGAGGAGGATATACATCAAGTACACAAACTAAATTATCCTCTTGTTGTCAATAACAATCACACAATAAGTGTCAGATAATCTGCGTCTCTGGTTAACATCAAATACTGGATGATTTAGTGAAACTGAAGCTATAATAAGGTCAAACATTACCATACCCAGAGATAAATCACTGTAATGATTATCACATAACGCAAAGCATAAAAAAGGACTTTAGGTGTCGTTTATGTCAGGTTTAAACTGTGACAGAAGAAGGTTACTGACCTTGGTTTGTTGAGCAGCTCAGCAGTGAGATCAGAACTAAAGAGAAATGACACTCAGGTTGATTTGAGTTTGACATTTAACCAGATTACAGAAAACAGGTAACCACCAGACTGTGGTGAGTTACACACTGATGCAGAACAAGCACACTCATGAGGAAATTTCGATGTATATTAAGCATTTTTACTCCATATCTTTTACTTTAGCTAGTTGTTGTTTTGAAGACTGTTGAGTTCCTCTTGACCCTCTTTCCTCTTCTCGTTCCCCCCGATGAAAACTGATCTAATACCTCTCTGATTCTACACCAACCTGGATGTTTGTGGTGGAGAATCAACAAATTTTCATACACAGTCATTGCAGTGTACTTACAGAGCAGCCACAGCACAGATGTGTTCTTCATCCTACTCTCGGTGATATCAACACTTTGACACTTCACAACCACTTAAAGTCAAACCCTCCTCTGTGACAGGATACCAGAGTTGTGGTTTTCAGCTAACGCACAGGTTTCTCTGTTTTACTGGAATAAAGCAAAGAATAAAGTTTTAACATGTTAAACCTAAACAGCAGGATGGAGAGAAATGAAATCTACATCCAACCTAAAGGGGAACACTGGTACCATTAAACACACACTGTGGGTGAGCGGCTGAAGTCAGTCAGGAAACCACAGACAGAAGTAAATACATGAAAACATCAGTACCTGAGATGCCTTCACTGACAGTCCCTTTTTTGAGATTTGAGGACAAACTTCTCTAATGTAATCTGAAATAATCTCAACAGTAACCATCAATGATGTTGTATTTTATTTTATATTTTTATCTTAAACAGCGATGATGTTTCAGGTTTTTGGAAACAGCTTGCATTATTCTGTACATGACTGTGGTTCAGCTGAGAGGAAGTGATCTGCAGGTGGTTTGATTATTGACGAGTGACTGCAGTAATCAGGCTGCTTTAACCACTGACTGTCAGAAACAGATAAAACTTCTCCTGCTGAGACAAAGACCAACACTGTGATTGGTTCTTGTCATCAGTGTGGGAGACACACATTTCCAAAGTCTTTGCTTTAGGATTAAAGGTGACCTGCCACAATCTTTCTCCTCGACTCATCTGCAGGAAACTAGTGGAAGGACGGTGTACTCTTCTGACACATCCTTTTTATATCTTTGTCATGGATTTGTCCAGACATGTTCCTTTATCTCTGGCTCTCATATTTCCCACATCCATTTCCATGTATACACATGTTTCCGTGCACACGCATGAATAAATGAATGTGATAAGAATAGGAAAGCATCTGATGGATGTTCACTGTACTCACCTGGCCTCTACAAACACTACATCTCAGTCCAAAAGAGAAGCTCTGGGTGTTTTTAGAACGGGAGATTTATGTCATGGATGTGCAGGCTACAAATCTGCAGCAACAGTGTGATGCTATCATATATCAGCAACCTGTACCCAATAAAGTGGCCAGTCAGTTTTATTAGTTTCATTAAAGAAAGAAAATAAAGGAGGGGGGGGGGGGGGGGGGGGGGGGGGGAGTCTGTGAGGATCATAACACAGGAAATATGTACTTCTGTTTCTTCATGTGCTGACGGCCTCTTTGGTCTGTCTCCACTAGAGGGCTGTTAAGAGTCTGCCATAAAGTTTGGAGTCATTAAAAAAATATTTGTGTACTGCCCCTTTGTCTTGTTATTCTTTGCTCAAACACCTCCTTCTGTGATAAAACGACAGCTACTGGTTTCCCCCCCGTTCAGTCATTCATTAGCTAAGAAAACATGTTTCTTTATAAACCTGAATATAAACACAGAGTTATTTGGAACATAGCAACATAGCAAACAGCTGGATTGTCAGATTGCTCATGTGAGAATGCCTCCTGTAACAGCTGTATTACTCTGGAATGTAGGACCACTGTTTGTCTTCCTCCTGGAGTTTACCTCTGCAGGTAGGACGTGTCAATAATCCTCTGTATTTAGTTGATCCTGTTCCTATTTAGTAACATGAGTTAAATTTCATATTAGAGATGCTGTAGTTTATAGTGCTTGTGATTGGGATGGTGTTTAGGGGGGTCGTCTAGAGCAGCGGTCCCCAACCCCCGGGCCCCGGACCGGTACCGGTCCGTGAGTTGTTTGGTACCGGGCCGCGAGAGTTGAGGCTCATGTGTGAAATGTATAGTTTTCAGGGTTTTTATCGGTTTTCAGTGTTATTTTGTTATCGTTTTTATCGTTAACTCGGTTTTCCTGGGTCTTTTCACGTGTATTATGAATAAATCTTCTTTTTTTCGGTACCGGTACTAGTTTTATTTTGTTGTATTTATCCGCGACACCTTAAAGGCCGGTCCATGAAAATATTGTCGGGCATAAAACGGTCCGTGGTGCAAAAAAGGTTGGAGACCGCTGGTCTAGAGGCAGAGTGAAGGAACACTGAGAGTGGCCGGGCACGGACTGGTAGACGTCCTGTATGTTGTACTAATAGTTTAATAGTTTAATTATTTATATAGCACATTTAATTGCAACAGGAGCGTTGTACTACTCTCAGTCAAGAATATCATGAATTCAGGGCCTATGAGAGCTATTTGAAAATATAACTAGCAATAATACAAATGACAAATATGTAAAATTCTTTAAAATTTCATAAGACATGAAACCAGTTCAGTTGAGTTAAGTTCATTTTTAATGGCACAAATGGATGACAAGATAAAATCAAAATATTCTCTTTAGGATGAAATCTTAAACACAAGCAAACAAATTTTTCAGCGGTTTAATAAATGTAAAACTCGATCACAAGCATAGGAGCCAAATCTTTGGCACATAAGACAACTTGCTTGTCCTTTGATTAGAAGCTCGGGGTCATAAGTATGCCATGGCTCTACTCGCCATAACAAACCTAACTGTATAATCAATCGACTATTGTTGATTGTAGAGTTCATAAATTAAGGTTGTAAAGGGCAGAAGTAAACCTATGTTGTTAATGTTAAACAACATTTCTGGTGTCCACTGTGTGGTGGTTTACCCAGTGTGTCTAGCTCCAGTGTCCTCTGGAGAAGTGAACCGTTTTACTTTGACCTTTGACCTCTCGGCTCTGTGTTGTTTCCTCTTTCAGACCAGAAAAATGTCACAGCTAAGTCTGGACAGGATGTCACTTTGCCATGTCGAGCTCCAGACAACAACATTATCATGATCATAGAGTGGAGTAGAACTGACCTCAAGGAAGAATATGTTTTTGTGTATTGGAGATAAGAAGACAGTTGAAGGACACTCAGAGGATGGATCTGTTGGACTGATAGTTGATCACTTTCTGCTTTGGTTCTGGTTGCTGCTGCTGGTTTTGTGATCTACAGAAAACTTAATGCTCATCAGAGACAGGATTCCTACCAGCCCGCTGCCGGCAGCAAGTTTGAAATTCTGCCATTCCAAGCTTGATGTTTTCGCTCAGCATGGCTCAAGACATTGTACAGAAATAAATGTTACTTCATATCACTACCATAAAAACATTTCTAGAATTTGAAAAGCTGACCAACAGGTGGCTGAAACAAGCACAAAACCAGAGAATAATTACAGCATCATCCACTGACATGGGCTCTAAAAATGTTGAAGCTTTGAGTTGCTGATAAACAGGTTTCTGGTTATGAACCAAATTAAGAGCAAAAACAAGAAATTGTTTCCTGTTTGTTCCCATGCTGCATAAAAAAATTTAAATCAGATCAACAGATTTCGTGGTCCTAAACTCAGAGCGTTACAAGCTGTTTGACACAACTGGTGTGTTCATTGATCAAAGGATGTGAACTCTTATACATGAACACTTTACCTCAAACAGTCCAAACAGTCTCACAGCACTTTATGAAACAGTCACAACTTCTAATTGTGGTTCATGTCCTTGAGCACTAAATTAAGATTTTCCCCTTTTAAAGAGTAGAAAGGGGGGCTGAAACTGCTGGGTTGGGGTTGGATGGAGATGCCAGTTGGCACCAATGTTCCCTCTAAGCTGCGCGCATGCGCAATTTCGCACTGCTGGCACGGTCTCTGCACACAGAAAATATGGGTTTCGCACAAAAAAACTAAATTGAAATTAAAATTGAAACTTTAACAATCCTGTTTTGCAGTGTTAGTCAGTAAGTGACTGGCTGCTCCCCGTATGGGATTAAAACGATGCCACCTTATCCCATAGTCCAGCCAATAATGCGATTCACGTTCGTATATACGGAGCTAATCAACGTCGTTGACAGGCTATGACAGCGTCCTTATGTGCCGACACCGGTGTTTTAGCTAGCAAAGCGGCTGATGTGGAGTGAAGCCACGTTAATGACAACGTGTACAACCATTGGAGATGTGAGCAGGACAGACGGAACAATTGACGGGAAAAGTGTGGACTTTATACCAGTTTTTAAATTGTGTTGATAGGCCACGTAAAACCAGAGTTATGATAAAAATATGCAATGTTTGGTTTTCTTCCTGAATACTACCGTTGTTTATATTTACTGCAGGAAGAAACACTCGAAACACTCTCTGCCTGTGAGCAAAAACAAAAACCAAAAAAACCCCCACCCTTTCCTATTGGTCGAAAAATGTACCATCTTGGCCAATCAAAAAATGATATGGCAACATGGCATTTAGTTGTTAAGAAATGGTGAAGTTTTAGGAGTGACGGTGGTTTTGAGATGTGAGAGATTTGCGACGTTTAGCGCAAATCTTGTGTAGTTAGTGTGTAGTGTAGTCAATAGTTTTGTTGTGTGTGTCAGAACAATGAGGCGACTGCTGAATGTTACAGGTGTTACAGGAGTGATACATCTCCTGTTGTCAGGCCTGCACGTATCAGGCAGTTGTTCTCCTTTATCTCATAGTGGACAGAAATAATTTTTTGGAGTGGCACAAATAATTTGCGTGGCATCAGATTTGATACAGAACAGCTGATTGTTCTGTAAATAGTTTGAAATGTTTGTTTAAAAAATGCCTTGGCTGCATTTTTAGGTAAACAGATGCAAAAAACTTTGTTTGCATAACTCAGTTACTTTGTTGAAGAAGTAACTATATAATTATTGCCCAGCATTGGTCATTATATACTGTATTTTGCAGACAGAGAGTTACAGGACTCTCTCCCAGACCACAGACTCATAATAAGTCAGAGCTTTATAAAAATAAATAAATAAATAAAGTTTTCAAAATTGGAGTTCAAGTTATTTTTACTTCCAATAGTGTTAACATACTACACAGGTCATGAACAAGATTGTTTTTCAATTTTCATTGTAAGTGGGCTAAAGCAGTTAATTAAAAGTAGTCTAACATAAATGTAAATGATGTAATGTGATTATTTTAATAAACCATGAAACTTGGATGGATTTGATGCTGGCGTGACCACAGTGCACACGTCTGCTGTTGCTCACAGTGGTCCAAGGGATCGCTCAGGGAGTTTGTGTGTTCGCTCAGACACATGAAAAATTAGAGGGAACATTGGTTGGCACTTTCTCAAAGTCAGAGTTTTTTGTTTTTTTTTAAAAAGAGTCTTTATTCTCACTAAAGAATTTGACAAAAAGATGTGGTACACTCATGAAATACATGATTATAAAATCATACTGGCTGTAATGAAGTGAACATTTGTGTCACTGAACACAAACACTGTGTGACTGTTTCATATTTCCTGTGAGACTGGGCTGACTGTGTTTACACCACTGCATTGTTTAGTGCTAAAGGCAGAATTCAGTTTAAGCTTTAAATCTGTGCCATGACTATTATCTGTGAAGTGTTTTTTATACAGTGAACAAAGCTTTACATTTTCTAAGCTGATGATTTATTTTGTACATAATAACTGAATTTAATGTAACACTGGCATCAAATGACTCTTTCTGACTTTAGTTTACTATTTTTTTTTGTTGTTTTTTTGTTTTACATTACCACCAAGTAATGTTTGTTATTTTGTGTCAGTGTTGTGCTGCCAGCTCCGAGTCCAAAGGGTCTGATGAAAATGCTAATTTTAAAATTTATATTTGAGTAATTTGTTTGTCACCTCTCCTCCAAACTGGACCTCATTCAATGAACTGCCAAAACAGTCCAGTTCAGTTTCATGGAGGAAGGTGCCAAGTGTAGTAGGAAGTAGAAGTTTGTCTGATTTTTTTTTTTTTAAGTATGTGTTGATTTCATTTACAGAGCAGGTCCTCTTAAATATTATTTTCTCTGTTAACTTAAAATTTTGTAAGATATTTACGTTAAAAATATTATAAAGCACCTTGAGGCAACGGCTGTTGTGATTTGATGCTATATAAATAAAACTGAATTGCTGCTGTAAGTGCGTTTTGTATTTAATTCATGATTATTGTTACTTCCTGCTTCACTGTGTAAACCCCACGGTGTCTGAACTCACAGAGCTCGACTGAAATGGAGCATAGCTCAGCTTCTCACATCTGTTAGATTTTGTTTTGGTTATCTTTTGTTTTGTTATCTTAAAGTTAGTGTAGCAGGTTGAAAAAGCTACATGTTTATTTTTGTAAGAAAACCAATTACCCCCTTATTTTGACATTGTTATGTGTTGCCAGACCATGGTTATATTTCATTATGCCAGTAGATGGTGCTCTTGCGCTGCTGTGGAACTACCAGAGAGACTCTAGCTATAGGCTCTGCGCATGCGCAGCTCAGAAATAAATGAGCTCCGGCCTGAGCAAGACGTTAACTTTGGTGTCCTCTCTATTAATCCACAGGTACTGACAAACAAACTTTTATGTTACCAAACTGGTTCTAAATGTCATGTAAGTTGAGTAACAACTGCTCGGCTATATTTTGAGATGAGAGTGATGATGTTGTTTTGTGGTATTTTGTTGTAATGAGTAGAGCAGGGCGATATGGCCAAAAATATTTATCACGATATATATTTGAACTTAATCCCACTGACACGTCTTCCGAGGAGGAAGCAGAGTCTGGGGATGAGGGGAATGACCCGCCAATTTCCGGGGGCGAGGTCACTGAGGCAGTTAAACAACTCCTTGGTGGCAGAGCCCCTGGTGTTGATGAGGTCCGCCCCGAGTTCCTGAAGGCTCTGGACGTTGTAGGGCTGTCCTGGTTGACACGCCTCTGCAATGTTGCGTGGAGATCAGGGGCAGTACCTGTGGACTGGCAGACCGGGGTGGTGGTCCCCATCTTTAAGAAGGGGGACCGGAGGGTGTGTTCCAACTATAGGGGGATCACACTCCTCAGCCTCCCGGGGAAAGTCTATGCCAGGGTGCTGGAAAGGAGAGTTCGTCCGTTAGTCGAACCTCGGATACAGGAGAAACAATGCGGTTTTCGTCCTGGTCGCGGAACACTGGACCAGCTCTTTATCCTCTCGAGGATACTTGAGGGTGCATGGGAGTTTGCCCAACCAGTCTACATGTGTTTTGTGGACTTGGAGAAGGCATTCGACCGTGTCCCTCGGGGTGTCCTGTGGGAGGTGTTGCGGGAGTATGGGGTGTTTGGCCCATTGTTACGGGCCATTCGATCCCTATACAACCGTTGCAAGAGCTTGGTTCGCATTGCCGGCAATAAGTCGGACTCGTTCCCGGTGGGTGATGGGCTCCGCCAGGGCTGCCCTTTGTCTCCGGTTCTGTTCATAATTTTTATGGACAGGATTTCTAGGCGCAGCCAAGTGGCGGAGGGCTTTCGCTTTGGTGACCTCAGAATCTCATCTCTGATTTTTGCGGATGATGTGGTTCTGTTGGCTTCATCGGGTGAGGGCCTCCAGCTCGCACTGGAACGGTTCGCAGCCAAGTGTGAAGCAGCGGGAATGAGGATCAGCACCTCCAAATCTGAGGCCATGGTTCTCAGCCGGAAAAGGGTGGAGTGCCCACTCCGGGTCGGGGATGAGTTCCTGCCCCAAGTGGAGGAGTTCAAGTATCTCGGGGTCTTGTTCGCGAGTGATGGGAGAAGGGAGCCGGAGATCGACAGACGGATTGGGGCTGCAGCTGCAGTAATGCGGACGCTGCACCGGTCCGTCGTGGTGAAGAGGGAGCTGAGTGTAAAAGCGAAGCTCTCAATTTACCGGTCGATCTACGTCCCTACCCTCACCTATGGCCACGAGCTGTGGGTAGTGACCAAAAGAACGAGATCGCGGATACAAGCGGCAGAAATGAGCTTCCTCCGAAGGGTGGCTGGCCTCTCCCTTAGAGATAGGGTGAGAAGTTCGGCCATCCGGGAGGGGCTCAGAGTAGAGCAGCTGCTGCTCCACATCGAAAGGAGCCAGCTGAGGTGGTTCGGGCATCTGACAAGGATGCCCCCTGGGCGCCTCCTGGGTGAGGTGTTCCAGGCATGTCCCACTGGGAGGAGGCCCCGGGGCAGACCCAGGACACGCTGGAGAGATTATATCTCTCGGCTGGCCTGGGAACGCCTTGGTATTCCCCCGGATAAGCTGGAGGAGGTGGCTGGGGAGAGGGAGGTCTGGGCCTCTTTGCTTAGGCTGCTGCCCCCGCGACCCGGCCTCGGATAAAGCGGATGAAGATGGATGGATGGATATTTGAAAATTTGCGATAACGATATAACTGACGATATAATTGATGCGAGACAAAATACAACTCCACAACATTACTAGCGCAAAAAGACAACCTTCCATTTATTTTCACTTAAACAAGAAGCTGGTTTTTATGTACATTAAAGCTTTATAAAAATGTAACAGTGCAAATGCAAATTCCTTGCTGAAAGTTTAACCAAAAGGCATTTCCAGTAGAAATGGGCTGACATATCCTGAGCATAACCATGTATAATATCCACTGAAGTTAAAAAGAGGTGCTTTGCAACATTAAACTGCAGTGTGCAGTACATATTTTTCGGACCATATGGTGCACGGGATTATAAGGCACATTAAGCGAAACAAAGCAGTCAGATAAATCAAACTTTATTCAACTCTTTCTTCTTGCTTCCTCCACTTCTGTACCATTGATTCATTAATGCTGTATTCTATCACAGCTGCTCTGTTCCCATGTTGTTGCAGTATATTAATGACTAACCTCGTATTGTGGATGGATTATCTCAGTTGTTCTCCTGACTGAAGTTTGGTCCGTTTACAGCATCCTGCCATGCGATTGCATTTGTCTCTAACCATGAAGAACCTTCACGTTAACTTTTATAAGTGGAAAAGTGTTAGTGTTCGTCCTCCAGCTTCACTCTTTATGTTATGCTAACATAGCTGTGTCGCTAGCGATCAGGTAGCACATCATTATATACCAGCTAGCCCAACTTCAGTAACCCTACAAACGTCACTGCTGTTTAGTTTCCCGTCTTCATTTATGTTGGAAGTGATAACAGAGCTGTACGTTTGAATTTTTTCAGAAATCTCTCAGTCAGAACATGCTATATCATGCTTAGGTAACTAGCGAAACTAGCGAGCTAACTTCCGCTAGCTTCCTGCTAACTTCTAACTCCGTTAAATGTAATAACTTTTGTTTTCATGGATGCCTGGAAGTTAAACTTTATAGTTACACCTGGTAAAGCAGCAATGCTGATCGTTTTATTAAAGATGAAAGAATTTAGACAGTTTTTAACTTTCAGTGATGCTGCAGTGTTGTTTGACCTGAAGCATACAGAGTTCAGGACCCAGATTACTCCCAGATTTAAGAGCATCTTAGTCCGACAAATACGACAATAACGACGGCCGCTTGCATGTTCTGCAAAGAAATGTGCTTTGTTGTGTATCTGACGGACAAACACCAAACCAGTTCCACATCACTGAAGTTGCACCATTTTTACAAACCAATTCTGGTTCATCTGTTTCACTCAACAATCGGCCATGTGCGTATGAAAACAAAGGCACTGCGCATGCGCGTTTTACTCCCATTCTATCGCGATATTTCATTTTCCTATCGTTGCCTAACATTATACCGGTATTACCGTGAACGGTATAATATGGCCCAGCCCTAGTAATGAGTATTAGTGTATCATTGGCATAATGCTACGTAGCACTATAAGTAGCACTATGACAGTGGCAACCTGCGACTTCCGAAAATGTGTTGTAGTGTTTGTTTTAGTGTTAGCCAAGCAGTACTGAGTACATGTATTAAGGGGAAAGCTTTTTGTTGGTGAAACAACGTTTGCAGTCGTCTGCCGCCATGTTGTGTTGCGTTCAGGGGACGCCATGTTCAAAAGTAATAGCGTATATGGCGCGAATGTGGGGAAAGGTTGTGTGAATGTGAGATGGGTTATTTTGGTATGTTGTTATGCTTTAGCCGCGAGTGTTTTGTTTAAGTTGTGAGTATGTAAAGTCATTTTGAATTAGTTTGTATTTATTTTGCTTTTGAGAGAATGCTTTTTGTAACTTTATTTTTGTTTATGAACTCTGTTATTTTATGGGAAGAATGCATGGTCTAGTGTGATTTGTATTGTGTATATGTGGAGAAATAAATGAGCTCCGGCCTGAGCAAGACGCTAACTTCGGTGTCCTCTCTATTAATCCACAGTTTGCTCATATTTGGCTACGCAGTGCTCTCTAGCCTGTGTGCCGCTTGCTGCCGGTCCAGATTCCCCTAGGTCTGGTGCCAGTAACATTAGTCATGCCTGGTTGTTTTTCGTTTGTTCTTTTGTTTCATTCTTTTTCCTAGTTTGGTCCAACAAAAGAAATATCATACACTAATCCACTGCTGTGAAAAAAAAAAAAAAGAATTTAAAAACGAAGAACTGTGCAACAACAGAAATATATATATATATATATATATATATATATATATATATATATATATAAACAAAGACTGCTTAACAGCTTTTGATCTGTGCCTTCACTGCTCGGCCATTAGTGTGTCTTCTCAGAGAAACCCAGCTGAATCTGCACAGCACAGCCTCTGAGCTCACACAATACCCAGAATATTAATTATTAGCTCAGATAAAATCTAATGTATGCCTATTATCACCGCTTTGGTGACTGTTCTATGATCACTTCTTGATCACAGCTAAACCTCCACCATCTCTCCTCACTTTAAGGTCTGTTTCTGTTTTGCTCATGTAGCACTTACGTGGAGTTACATAAAGTACCAATGGATAATTGCCAAGGTAATACGTAATTTGGGCTAGTATCAGAAGACTGAGAACGACTCTTAGAGCTCTGGTACACGAATGGCAGAGAAACCAGACAAACACAGTTATGTGGTTTTAAAAGTACTTTAGTGATGTTAAGCCTTGTAAAAGAAATTTGTAAACAACACAGTATCACAACAGGTTTTAACAAAATGTCAAGTATAAGAATTTCCCCCAAAGTAGCAAAAAAATAGAATTAAATAAAATTGTGCACAAGTAAAAGAATTAGTCTTTTTTAAGTCCAAATGGTACCGGTGGGGCCCATAGAATTCGTCTGACAAGGAGTGTGTGTGTGATTGTCTGTCCTACCGTACTACTTGTACAGTAGAGGATTGTAGTCCATCAATGTGCAAATGAGTGTGCGTGTATATGTATATCGCCTCCTAGGATCTTGGGTTGGCTCGCCATCCAGTGAACACTGGAACACTCTGGGTTCTGGAATCGCTGACCTGGTCTTTGGATTCGTCCCATATAAAAACCTGACCGCCGTCGAGTGGATGCTCAGCATTTACATGGAGCCACAGCTCAGTAAACCCTCCGGTTTCGCTCTGCCCGATAACAAAAGTTTTAGTCCGTCTGCTCTGTTCGGCTGTAGAAGCAAGAGACTGAAAACTTGGGAGCTGGTACTAAGGAGGGACAAGAGCTGCCTAGAGCTTCACCAATTGGCTGACATGTGAGGAGTGGAGTAAAACAATAGGCTCTCATCAGAGCTCATCAACCCTCTGAGGAAACTTAACCCTTGTTTGACCAGAGCATATCATATATAATCTGCATCCCTTCTATGTTTAAATAAATATTTTGATCTCATTTCACTTTCATTAACCGGGACAGTAAGAACAGAACAACGAGCATTAAATGTTTTAATTTTTCTTCTCTTTCTGTTTGAGATGATTTTAGGAACTGGGTTACACTCACATTTTAAAGACCAAGTGTTCACAGATGTTCGGGAGATTCCTGCTGTTCATGCAAAAAAGCACAGAAAAAACAATGCAAGAATTTAGTCAGCTCTCACGAGTGTTGGTGACACAAAGATATTCCCCCAGCTGTAGACGCAGTGTCCACATCTCTAATCATCCAACTACAGATTAATGTTACTGATCGCACATTAGAACAAACAAAGTGGTGCTCTGACACGAGGAGAAACAAATCTGCTGATGTGATCAAGGAAGCTGTTTATCTGAAACACACTGTAGGTCTGTGTTATTGTACGGCTGTTTGTTTTTATGTGGCACTAAAATCTTTGGACACCCACAGAAAACTCTAAAGGAAAAAACTGCTGTGGGCCATGTGCAGTAACACACACTTGCCCTTATTGTGGGATGAATATGTATTTTCCCTGCCCACATAGTTCACCCACACCTACCCACTGTGGGCCCACACAGGCATGTTTGCTGGTATGTTTCCAATAAAGAAACAGGGAAATGAGATCATTGTGGAGAAGATGAAACCACAGAATATGTTTTATTACCATGCATAGCTGGACTGGCCATCGGGCATACCGGGCATTTGCCCGGTGGGCCGCTGGCGATTTTTTTTGGTTTTATGGGCCGATGGATTTTTTTTTTTATTTTTATTTTTTTTTAGGAAGGGTGTATATATAATGAAAGGTGTTGGATTGGCCAATTGGTCATGATCAACTCTGGGCTGGACCAATTACAGCCGAGGAGGCCGGATGCACCCTCCCCCTTGTTTAGCAAACACGTGATTTTCGCGCATTGCATGCCGGGAACTCGTGGCAAAACAATCCAAGTACCGCATCAAATGCAAGCATTTGCAGCACCGCAAAACATTCATTCTCCGGTTCCAATACCTTCTTGTTTTTTCTTTGCCGCACAAAAAAGTCTCGACGAAAAGACAAAGAAAAGATACGAGGAAAAAATCAAAGGAGTGAAAGGGTCAGACCCTTACAAGCACACAGAGTGGACAAAAGACATTAGCGTGCTGCCCAACTTTCACCACGCTCAGATTTATAATTATATGGTTCTTGGAGTGAGTGCATACACTCATGAAGTTTAGTAACTTCAGGTCACTGCAACAAGCCCAGGTACAGTTTACCGACGGATGGGTGCAGGACCTTGAAATGCACCGTGTAGAATGAAAGACCATCGTACGAACAAAGGTAAGTTTACCAGTCTCACAAATCGTCGTCATAAATACACATTCGTTAACCATTTATTATCTTGCCACAAGTTCCCAGAATCCTTTGCGGTTTTACCCCTGAATGACGTCACATTTTCAATCTTTATCCTGGTGGGCCGGTCTCTAGTCAAAATGCCCGGGCCGATTTTTTTGTCCCAGTCCAGCCATGTTACCATGTCAGAAATATGAGGCTGAGAGAAGCTGACTGATTTCATGTTTCTATGCAGGACTCAGTTTGTATCAGTAACATTTGTAAATGTCAGCTTACCCTCGTGGATCATATATGCATTTGTAACTCTTAATACTGATCTCTCACTTTATATATGGACTGTGGTTCTAGTCCAGAGGAGGGACCAGACAAGGTGGGGGATTCAAACCCTGCTGTGAGGTAACAGAGCTAATTACGGTACTGCACCACCGTACTGCCTCTGGCTGGGTTGTAGCACATCTAATACTTACCTCACTCAGGGACATGAAAACACTTCATACACAGCCTTCATGCATTTGTTGATGTTCTGTCTCCATTACAATGAAACAGCATAAAGTAAAAGACTATTTTTTCTGCTGCTTTTATAAACAAAGCAAGTCAGAGTTGGAGGAATTTAGAAAAAAAAAGCTTCTACCAGCATCGGTGCATCCATTAAAACATGAAGTCACCATGGTAACAGAGTCTTCTTGACTCAGAAGATACTGAAATATTTTTTGTTTTTAATGGATTTATTTATATTTGTTTATATTTAATGGGTTTGCGAGGATACCGTTTAAATCACTTACTGAGAACAAACAAAGTCTTTTCTTTGAAGGTTTTGAAGCTAAATTCAAACACGGGGACGGATGATATTTATAAGTGCTTTATGAAACCCGTCATCATCATAACAATCAAGTGTTTTCATGTTTCATGATGGCACGTTGTTTTAGAGCACAGTCAGCACGTGGCCTGTTGGCTCATATTCTAGTGATGTGCGGGTCGATCCTGAAATATCGATTCCTCTAATACCAATCATTTATGTTCTAGAATTGATTCTCACATGAAAATATCCATATTTTAGTAATTTAGGGTAAATTTGTAGTTTATCATTAACAGGAACACAGTTGAAAGAAACTATAACATTCGGATTGTCTACATTGGAAGGAACTAGTTCCTCTTCTGCCTTTGATAGTCATGTGCGAAATACGGCTGTATAAATGTGTCGCAGCCCCTGGCGTGCGCACTCACAACAATGGCTGAGCGTAAATTGAATCATGTGTGGACGTATTTTACCTCCACAAACAGCCAAGACGTGGTTTGCGATACATGTGGCAAGAAAGTGAGGTGTTGTGGCAACACCACTAACCTCGTCAAACACCTCAGAGTAAATCATATCACAGAATATGACGAGCGTATGTTGAGTCGAACTGAAGAAGATTATTTTTATATGATAATTTCTGCATTATTAAGTGATAAGAACAAGTAGTCTGATGTCCTATAATCATTATGATGCTATAATTTGAGATACAATAAAAGATACAATAAATAAAATACGTTTTTGTATCGGTATCGGATCAGTATCGTCGATACCACCCTGAATTTTACTTGGGATCGGAAAAGAAATCAGTGGTATCGCACATCACTAGCATGCATACTGGATATTATAGCAGAACCTGTTAATATTCTGGAAAGTTTTAAACATTGTAAAACGTTTGTAAAACGCACAGATGTTACTTTCAATCTCATTCTTATTGTGACTCTTCACAGAGAAAGTCTTCAAGCAACTTAAAGATATCGAAACACTTTTTTCTTTCCAAGCTCCTTAGACTACTACTACTAGACCTGGATGACTGAGAACCTTCGCAGACATATCTAAGAAGAGCCTTTCGTGGTCCACCTTCAGATAGTTTGTAGATGTTTTACTGGCATCAACCAACATCATTTCACATCACATAAAGAGACTACTATCAAGTAGACGGATATGCCGCAGTAGGAAAATCCCACATCCTTCCTTCATCTCATGATGTTTTTATTCAAACTCAGAGGAAAACGATTAGCTGAAGTCAGAGGAGAGAATTTATAAACTATTTTGAGCATGCAAATTGTCCTGGTCTGTTCAATGTCATGAAATTACTTCTAATCGTGTTGTACGTTTAAACTGTTTATTTTTTGTTCCTGTCATTCAGCAGAACAGATTCAAGAAAGGGGGATCCACATGCAGCTGTTAAAGGAGCATAAGTCACATGTCTACAGCTACTATGGCTAAAAATATGAGTGCAGGTCAAACCAGTATAAAAGACCACCACAGAGCACTGATTACAACAGGCCCTGTACCTCTGACTGATTTGTATTTTAAGTGTGGGTACAAAGTTTCGTTTTTATCTTAAGGGTTAGGGTTATAATTAGGTTAGTGCTATGGTTAGGCATTCATTGCTGATGATTACGGTTAGGGTAAGGGGCTAGGGAAAGCATTATTTCACTTCATTGGCCTCACTGAGATGTTAAAAAGATTGTTTGTTTGTACCGGCTGGCAGATGAGGTGAACTTTTTATCTTGATATTTTGTTACTTTAAAGAAAAATGAAACGTCTCAGCCTGCTCTCTTCCTGAAATCTTGCTGGTGCTACCAACTGACAGTTTGTGGTTTGGAACTTAAAACTCTGCCACACTTCACTCAATCTGTTCTCTGTTGAAACCACATTTGTGAGCTTTCTCTTTGATAAGACAAAATTTAAAAGTAGTAAGATTCTAATCCCGTGTATGTATGGAAACAATAAGGGAAAATTCTCATTCTCTGTGTCTGTAGGTCAGGTTGATATTTTGATAGTTTTTTTTTCACTCTTAATGTACTAAAAGGTAACGGTTGAACATAATTTCTCAGATAGGTTCACATCCACACACTCACAAAGGCAGACATTGTGATTTTATTTTTACAAAACAGAGGAGTAAAACCTGTGCGTTTATGTGCAATTTATAGAATGATGCTACAAGAAACTCTGGTTTGTCTGTAGTCACTGAAAACATTGCAAAGTGTTTTGCTTCAGACTGGTTTTTAGTGTTATAAAGATCACCAAAAGAACCGTCACACCGAAAACTATCACACCAGCTATCAGTCCAGGACGTCCTCTACTGACTCCATCCTTCTTCTCTCCAACCTCTGTGTGTCCTCCAGCTTGATCTGCAGGTAAGAAACAGCTGATCACATCACTCAGACTAGGGATGGGTATTGTCACTGATTTCTAGAAATGATTCAATTCCTATTCACAAGATCCCCATTTGATTCGATCCACAATTTCGATTCGATTCAATTTGATTTGGGGAAATTTTGTCTCAGACAGTCAGAAATCAGAGGTGTAAGCATTACAGCAGATGTCTTTGTTTCAAAGTAACTGACAATAAAACACAGAAAAACATGAAGGCGACTTTCCTTGCCTGGGATTTTATATCAGATTACCTTAAAAATATTCTGCAGTAGATCAAAAAAAGAAAGAAAGTCATTAATCAACATATGCTGAAGTGAAGCAAAGTTACAGAGGTTTGATTAGAGACACAGCTAAGCTTTTTGCAATTTTGTTCAGTAGCCTATTGAACACCAGAAATGAGGCTTTTTTTTCGTAAGTTAGTAAAAGGAAAAACACAGCGGCCGACAGCGAAGTAAACAACGGTGTGGCACATTAGTATGTGTGAGGGGGCAAACTCCTCAAGATGGGTGGTGACCATGGTGGCCATTTAGAAGTCGGCCATCTTGGATACAACTTTTGTTTTCTCAATAGGAAGAGGGCCATGTGACACATCAAACTTATTGGTAATGTCACAAGAAAAACAATGGTGAGCTTGGTTTCAACGTAACTTTATTCTTTCATGAGTTGAGGAGTTTGCCCCCTCACATATACTAATGTGCCACAAACAGGACTTTAATATCACCAACCATTCCCATTTTATTACGGTGTATCCATATTAATGGCCCACCCTGTAGATATTCTCTCACTGTATATAATTTTCTCTCTCTTTTTTGCACAGTCGAGGAGAGTATCAGGACAATTTTCACTGCGTGTTGTACTCGTATAACTATCAGGGCTCTAGACTAACTTTTTGCCATGGTTGCACCGCTTCGCTTAACACTGCAGTTTTACATGTGTGTGTGCTTTTTTGGGGGGGAAATTGCAGTCCATACAGACAATATTCATTTCTAAATTATTAACTAACAAACTTGTGCTTAAAGTGCTTTGTCAATATTGTAGAAAATGTTAAACTTAATCATCATCTTGGCCTCCTCTGATGACCTGTTTGCTGCTGAAAGGCAGTGGGGAGAGGGGACACTTGGGCAGTGCATTTATTGCAGCATATAATGTGTTTCCTGGATACACTGTGCTTTTTCAGCGTTCAAAGATTGATGGCACTGTGTCAGAGCACTGGCTATGAATTTCAGACGGATCAGGCCTTAACTTAACAAAAATGTTATCAATAGTTCTTTTCATCTTTTCTCATTACCCACAGCTACATCCACTTCTGTCGGGCGTAGGCTGCTCACTAGGGCTGGGTATCATCAATGATTTCTATAATCCATTCGATTCCGGTTCTCAAAGCCCTGATTCGATTCAATTTTGCCTCAGACAGACAGAAATATTATAATTCTGATCATTTTTCAGTACTGATACATCTGAGACTTCATCAGAGGTGTGAGCATCACAGCAGATGCCTTTGTGTGAAAGTAACTGAGAATAAAACACATAACATGAAGGAGATTTTTCTGGCCTAGCTTTTTATAGCAGATAACCTTAAAAATATTCTGCAATTTTGCATAACTTTTAAAAGTTCTTCTAAATTTCTTCAGTATTGAACAGCAGAAATTAGGCTTTCTTGTCCGAGGTCATTTAAGGGAAAAATAAAAAGACAGCGCCGTAAACAACGGTAGACTGGTGGGTAATAAGCGAATGTACTTGAAGTACACAGAGAGAGAGAGCTGTGCAGGAAGTGTGATTTTTATCGTGGTGGAAGCAAAACAGCAAAAGTCAGAGGGAATTCATGACGACATTTATCAAATGTGAAGCGCAGTTTGCTGCTTCTTTTGCTGCTGGCTCGGTGAATTTTGGTTGGAGAGAGACAAAACCTGCAGCTCAGAATTTAAGCTGCAGGCGTAAGCGGACCCGACGCATCAGAATTGCTGAACTCCGACAGTGTGTCCGTCTGCGGGCCGTCGGGTGAGAAAGCCGAGAAAGACAAAGCTGATTCTGATGCGTCGGGTCGCTCTGTGTTTACGTCTTTGTGTGGAGTGCGTGTACCTGCTCTCATTTGCTGTATGTTGGTTGTTGAAATAGTTCTGTGAGCTTTAATCTGAGAATCTGGTGTTTCTGGCAAAACACAGTTATATTTAAAAGTCAATTCAGGAGTTAATGGATCGTAATTGCTTTATTCAAGCTAATTCGATTTTAATCAGAAATTGTTTTTATTGAAAGCCACTCCTAATTTAGACCATTTGCTTTCTTACAACGTCTCATCAACAAAATCTTTAGAAACAACCATCAACTCACCTGGAGGATCAACAACTCTCAGGCTGACGATGTTCATGAGCTTCAAACTGCCTCTCCGATTGTGGACGACATGACACTCATATTTTCCACTATCAGCAGTCGTCACATCCTTCAGGATCAAAGACACGTCTCCGTCCTTCATCTGTCTGTCCTGCAGATCCACCCGGTTGTTAAATGATGGATGCTGCTCATCTGGCACAAAACCTTCATCTCGATACAAAAGCACATATTCTGATTTCATGTCAGCTCTGGTCCACTTCACAACTATGTTTTTGTTGCTTGGCGCGCGACATGTCAGAGTGACGTTTTTCTGTCGAGAAGTAGCTGTGATGTTTTTATGGTCTGAAAGAGGCAAAAAACAAACAAACAAACAAACAAGAAAAAAACAGGAGCAGAGAGGTTAATAAGATCACCATGCAATTATTAATTTCAACAGCACTGATCAGCAGGATTGAACTACAAATACAGACCACGGGTTTCTGCTGAATCAGAGGAAGTGCTTCACACATTGGATGCTGAAATTTGTTAACATGACTTTTTATGAGTCATGAAGAAAAAAAAGAACAATAATAGTAATGATGATGATAATACGAGTATAGAAAAATTATCACTTATTTTATGTAATTATTAACTTTTAGCCCTGCTTTGGCCTTACACTTAAGCATGTCTCAGATCTTCTGACATGTGAACAGAAAATAAAAATAAAAATATATATACATGTGTGTGTGTACATCTGGGAGGAGTACGATGTACGATGTATAAATATATACATGTGTATATATACACACACACACACATATACATATATACACACACATATATATATAAACACACATAGGTAACATAATAACTGTTAAAGTGGGACACTGAATCTATCACATATGCAAACATGTGAATATTTGCACAGCTTACCTCCATGTCCAAAAACCAGCAGTAGACAGGCAAACAACAGATTCCAGAGCAGTTTAATGCTAAACACATTCTTCATGGTCATTCTTTCACTGCCTCAACAAAACAGCCCTTTCTGAGCATGGCTTTTAAGCCAAAGATTATTCTTTGCTGTGGACAGCTCGAGTACCCACTGCCAGATTATTATAAACAACACACGAGCACCGTATAAAAGGCCAACTGTGAGTGGAGAGGGTGAAGCATGAAAGAAAGGGTGGGTCTGACTTCAGAAAGTTATAAATGACTAATGTCTCGAGCCATGTGGGGCAGACTACAATGGAAGCTTTTGGGCGATCGCTCAAGAGTTGGAAGTTCGCCTTGTAATCGGAAGGTTGCCGGTTCGAGCCCCAGCTTGGACAGTCTCGGTCGTTGTGTCCTTGGGCAAGACACTTCACCCGTTGCCTACTGGTGGTGGTCAGAGGGCCCGGTGGCGCCAGTGTCCGGCAGCCTCGCCTCTGTCAGTGCGCCCCAGGGTGGCTGTGGCTATAATGTAGCTTGCTATCACCAGTGTGTGAATGTGTGGATGACTGGTTGTGTAAAGCGCTTTGGGGTCCTCAGGGACTAGTAAAGCGCTATGCAAATACAGGCCATTTGCCATTTGAAGCTTTGTTGTTTACAAAGCTTTTTTGTGAGCAGGTACCCGTCTAAACAAAGCTGCAGGGCTTCCTCCTCTCTTTCCTCTGGCTGTAAATTCCTCATCATCTCTTTGTTTCTCACGGGGTAAATTCTCCAAGCACTTCTCCAGCAGTGCTTGGAGAATTTACCCCTGAGAAACAAACAAGTTACCAGAGGTGGAGGAGGAAAATGTTTGTCAGACTATCCATCATGGTGACTTTCTTCTTTATCACAATTTTCAATGAGCATAAAACTAAATATTGCCACACTGAGGTTACTGAGTGAGTTTCATTTTGAATGTTTGACAACGGAAGGACAGAGATGGTCCCGCCCACCAAGCAGTTTGTTGATCAGCGGCAAATTCCAACAGTTATTCTGTGATATTAATGCTTAAATTAAATGCAGAGAAAAGGCTCGAACTTTGGACGAAGGTCAAAGGTCTGTTTAAAACCCTCACACTGCTCGTATAAACAGGACACGGTGGGTTTAAAAACACACGGTGTGGAGAGTAAGGAGAAACACACAAACATTGTTCATAGTCCTGATACGCACACAGTAAACACATTTGTACTTGACTGGAATGCAGTTCAGCTGCTGTGTGAAAAGAATTATCACAGTCAGTGTTTCATGGAATAGACTGGATAAAGCTTCACTTCCATTCAACCTACATCAGATCTCTATGTATACGTCCTCCCTGTGTTTGTACAAACACATTCACATATTTTTAGATATAATCTGGATGTTCTGATCCAGAAATCCAGTCTTCATAATAACACAGCTGCCGTGCAAACAGACTCACATTGAAACTGCTGTCACTTTGTTTCTGAATGACATGACAAAATGCTGCAATCCACATAGGCATAAAATACAGTATTTGTCTGATAAAATTTTAAACAAAATTGAAGATAACAAGCTGGCTGTTATCTTCAACTTTGTTTATTCATCAGATGAACACCACTAGGAGTTCTTACCTTTAAATCTAACCTTTCTTCTTCCTCCATCTCTCTAATATCAGTTTGATGTTTGGCAGCTGAAATAATAACTCGACCAACATGAGTGAAAGCAAAAGTAATGAGTCTGTTTGAGTGGAACACAACATAAACCTAATAAAATGAGATTTATAATTCCAAATAATGTTTCCAACAATGTTTTTAAGATGAAAAGATGTAGAAATGGACTACATCATGTTAGCTAGTAGACTCTATTTACACTCAACAAAAATCTAAACGCAACACCTTTGTTACTGCTCCCATTCCCCATGGGATGGACGTAGAGACCTAAAATTCATTCCAGATACACAATATAACCATCCCTCCCAAACAGTGGTCACAAATCAGTCCAAATGTGTGGTAGTGGGCACATCTGCCATATTGAGATAATCCATCCCACCTCACAGGTGTGCCACATCAGGATGCTGATCTGACATCATGAGTAGTGCACAGGTGTACCTCAGACTGCCCACAACAAAAGGCCACCCTGGAATGTGCAGTTTTTTGCGCTATTGGGGGTCTGGGGACCCAGAACCGGTCAGTATCTGGTGTGACCACCATTTGCCTCATGCAGTGCAACACATCGTCGCCTGGAGTCTATCAGATTGTCAATTGTGGCCTGTGGAATGTTGGTCCACTCCACTTCAATGGCTGTGCGAGGTTGTTGGATATTCGTGGGAACTGGTACACGCTGTCGTATACGCCGGTCAAGCACATCCCGAACATGCTCAATGGGTGACATGTCCGGTGAGTATGCTGGCCATGCAAGAACTGGGACATTCTCAGCTGCCATCTGCCCTGAACAATGTGAACCATGATTCATCCGTGAAGCGCACACCTCTCCAACGTGCCAGACGCCATCGAATGTGAGCATTTGCCCACACAAGTCTGTTACGGCGACGAGCTGGAGTCAGGTCAAGACCCCGATGAGGACGACGGGCATGCAGTTGAGCGTCCCTGAGACGGTTTCTGACAGTTTGTGCAGAAATTGTTTGGTTGTGGAAACCAATTGTTCCAGCAGCTGTCTGGGTGGCTGGTCTCAGACGATCTTGGAGGTGAACCTGCTGGATGTGGAGGTCCTGGGCCGGTGTGGTTACACGAGGTCTGCGGTTGTGAGGCCGGTTGGATGTGCTGCCATATTCTCTGAAACGCCTGTGGAGACGGCTTATGGTTGAGAAATGAACATTCAATGCACGGGCGACAGATCTGGTTGACATTCCTGCTGTCAGCATGCCAATTGCACGCTCCCTCATTGCTTGTGGCATCTGTGGCATTTTGCTGTGAGACAAAACTGCACATTCCAGGGTGGCCTTTTGTTGTGGGCAGTCTGAGGTACACCTGTGCACTACTCATGATGTCAGATCAGCATCCTGATGTGGCACCTGTGAGGTGGGATGGATTATCTCAATATGGCAGATGTGCCCACTACCACACATTTGGACTGATTTGTGACCACTGTTTGGGAGGGATGGTTATATTGTGTATCTGGAATGAATTTTAGGTCTCTACGTCCATCCCATGGGGAATGGGAGCAGTAACAAAAGTGTTGCATTTATATTTTTGTTGAGTGTAGCATTGAAACCAGGTGAAACAGTAGCAACGGTGGTTAAAATGCTGTAAAATGCAAGAACAGAAACGTCACAGCAACAATAAAACAACATATTTAATTAATAAAAGTAAGACTAAACAAAGAAATCATGGAGGAAACTTCAGAACATGTACAGTGACCAACATCATATGCTTCATAAGCAGGTGTGATGCAGCAGTGTCCTGAAGGTTTATTTATTTAACATGTTTGAATGTTCAGTCTCTTTTCTACAAAACTCAACAAAAAGGAATCAAAGCTAAATGTGGAACATGACCGTCTCTCTCTCTCACTGCAAACCTGCTGCTGCAGTCGCAGAGACACAAACAAACCACCTGAGCTCAGCTCCAGGCACAAAGAGATAAACTGTCAAGGATTAGCATTATTTGTTTAAGTATGTAAAGATTTAGAAATCATTTGAACAATAAAGACCTAAAAGATCTATGACTCGAGGTATAAACAAAATAGATGAAAGCTGTGATGAGTATTTTTCACAGGCTGCCAGGAAACAGTTTAGTTTTTGCTTTTTCTACTTTAAACACAACCATGTGTGTCAAATCTGTATGAGTGTGGACTGTTTATGTTAATGTGGTTTGAAATGGGATTTTTTTTCTTTCACTGATCTGTTGTTAGTTCAAACCAGTGCACAGAAAAGGAAACACATAGCTGTGTACACATAAATGTGTAACTGAGTAAAGAAAGAAAGAAAGAAAGAAAATGTTTGTGCCTGAATGACTCAGCACCTCCTTCAAGCTGGAAAGACTTTCTTCTTTCACAAGACTGCACAAACCCAGAGCTGAAACCTTTCTCACAGTCCTTTCAGGGTTTACACAGACACAACAGTTACTCTACACTTTCTAAAGGTTTCTTTAATTTGATACTGTAAGCATGGCCAGGACTAACTGACTCATCTTCAGGTTAGATGAATCAGTACCACATGTCTGAGTAAAACATCCACTGTGTATCCACTGAATTTAAAATGTGGATACACAGTTTGCACTCTGTGTATCAGAACTGTTTTATTTGCTTAATACTTCAGGATCCAAGATAAGTATAAGTGAAGGTTTTTAGTACACAGGGGATTTCAATAGTTCGTATGATTCATTAAGAAAAAAAAAAATAACGGCTCTTGGGCAAAAAAAAGTAAAGCAGTAAGTGTAGGAGAGGGGGAGGGCTACAACTAAACTGTAGCAGCCTCAGAACTGATTCACTGTGTCTGCGAGTATAAAAAAAACACTGCTCTTATAAACAGGACAGACATTTATGTGTTTGTCATATTTTGTAATGTTTACGATGTTTATTCTGCTTTTTAATTGTATTTGATAAACCCAGAGTGTTGGCTCGCAGGAGGAGTGTTTGAATGGGATATGTGGGAGAGTATGCAGTATAAGTACAACTGTAGCTGTATTTAGAAAAGAAAAACTCTAAGACAAAAAAGGAGAAGTAAAGCAGTAAGTTTCGTTTTACAAGAAATAAGCGTGAGGGAGTGTTGGTCTACACTCTGCAGAAGTCTGTCAGACAGAAATGGCAGAACATTTTTTCTGTTCACAGAAGACAAACATATATAACAGCTTATATTTGGAGGCCCTCTAGAGGTAAGAAGTCAGATAGACTTCTCTTATAAATAGGACAGACATTTATGTCTGTGTTTGTAACATTTATGGCGTTCATAGACATGGACAAAATTGTTGGCACCCCTCAGTCAGTGAAAGAAAAACTCACAATGGTCACAGAAATAACTTTAATCTGGCAAAAGTAATAATAAATAAAAATTCTATAAATGTTAACCAATGAAAGTCAGACATTGCTTTTCAACCATGCTTCAACTGAACTATTTAAAAAATAAATGTATGAAACAGGCCTGGACAAAAATGATGGTACCGACAACTTAATATTTTGTTTCACAACCTTTTGAGGCAATCAAATGATTCCTGTAACTGTCAATGAGGCGTCTGCACCTCTCAGCAGGTATTTTGGCCCACTCCTCATGAGCAAACTGCTCCAGTTGTTTCTTGTTTAAAAGGCGCCTTTTGCAGACTGAATGTTTCAGCTCCAATAGGATTGAGGTCAGTGCTCACAGAAGGCCACTTTAAAATAGTCCACTGTTTTCCTCTTAGCCATTCTTGGGTGTTTTTAGCTGTGTGTTTTGGGTCATTGTCCTGTTGACCTGAACCGAGCTTCCCCCATGTTTCACAGTTGGGACAGTGTTCTTTTCTTGATATGCTTCTTTTTTCCATCTGTGAACATAGAGCTGATGTGCCTTTGCAAAAAGTTCAATTTTGGTCTCATCTGTCCACAGGGCATTCTCCCAGAAGATTTGTGGCATGTCAACATGTAGTTTGGCATACTCCAGTCTGGCTTTTTCATGATTTTTTTTCAACAATGGTGTCCTCCTTGGTCTTCTCCCATGTAGCCCACTTTGGCTTAAAAAACAACGGATGGTGCGATCTGACACTGATGTTTCTTGAGCATGAAGTTCAGCTTGGATCTCTTTAGAAGTCTTTCTGGGCTCTTTCGTTACCATTCGAATTATCCATCTCTTTGATCTGTCATCAATTTTCTTCCTGCGGCCACATCCAGGGAGGTTGGCTACGGTCCCCTGGATCTTAAATTTCTGAATAATGCTGGGAAGACACTGCGATTTTTTTCAGTCGCGCGATTCAGCTCCTGCTCAAACTGTACGATTGACTCGCAGGGGTTAGAAGTTTGTAGGTCACGATGCAGGGTCTCACACTATACGGCCCGACGCTCTGATGCGATCTGAGTTCTCACACTGTGCGTCCATAACATGAAGGTTATAACAGAAAATCTGTCGCTCGCTCTCCCTCTCTGTCTTTCACTCACATAGACACGCACACATCACCACCATCAACTTTGCTAAATTGCTAATGAAAAACATTGATCAGGCAGCTGTGATTGAGCAGTAGTGTAGATCCAACGATTTTCACGGTTGTTGTGGTCGTGATAATTTTGTGAGGCCACATCGAAAAGGCTCGGATGAGCTTTCCAAAGTTCTACAAGTTGTGCCTCCATCGCTTGTGTCCAGATCACAGGCTGCACTGCCGTGCTGCGCCGTCTTTTTCGCTGACATTTGTGATTGATGATCGGGAGCTGGTCGTGAGGTGTTAATCGCTTCTTGTTACCCCCACGTATATTACACGATGCACGACGCACGATGAAGGCCAAAATCGGGCCGATCGCCAAAACGGTCGCACGACTCAAAAATCGGCTCAAAATGGGCCAAAAATCGCACAGTGTAAGCCCAGCATAAGTCCAGCATAACATGTGAAACTGTAGTCACAGGAACATCCAGCTGCTTGGAGACGGTATTATAGCCTTTACCTTTAATATGCTTGTCAATGATTAGGGTATTCCATCCATCCATCTTCATCCGCTTTATCCGGGGCCGGGTCGCGGGGGCAGCAGCCTAAGCAAAGAGGCCCAGACCTCCCTCTCCCCAGCCACCTCCTCCAGCTTATCCGGGGGAACACCAAGGCGTTCCCAGGCCAGCCGAGAGATATAATCTCTCCAGCGTGTCCTGGGTCTGCCCTGGGGCCTCCACCCGGTGGGACATGCCTGGAACACCTCACCCAGGAGGCGCCCAGGGGGCATCCTTGTCAGATGCCCAAACCACCTCAGCTGGCTCCTTTCAATGTGGAGCAGCAGCTGCTCTACTCTGAGCCCCTCCCGGATGGCCGAACTTCTCACCCTGTCTCTAAGGGAGAGGCCAGCCACCCTTCGGAGGAAGCTCATTTCTGCCGCTTGTATCCGCGATCTCGTTCTTTCTATCGTGATAATTAATTTTCATATCATTGCCTAACATTATGCCAGTACTACCATGAACAGAATGATATGGCCCAGCACTAGTTTGAATTAGTCTTCAGCATAGGGGTGACTTTAATTTAATGGAATTCACTAAACACCATTTTTAAACGCAGTTTTTTCGGGTGCTGGTGACAGAGCTCCGCCCAGCACCTCACATGCCTGAAACATCCAATAAAAGTGGCCCTGATGTGTGTAATGCTTCATTCTTTATAATTTAATACCTAACAGAAAGGTATGAATGAAAGGCTCCATTTGTTAGAGTTGTGCAGAGCTTGAAGCACATGGATCAAGTCCACATTCAGCGGGCTGAAGTATGATGTAACAGCGGTGCATTGATCCTGATTAATCAGAGGATGATCCCTGCAGCTCCAGGCGCAGCTCGCACAGAGCAGACAGGTACTCTTCATTGTCCTTGTCACAGTTCAGAGCTTTCTCATAAAACTCAGCAGCTTCCTTCCTGTCGCCCTCAGCTCTGGCCACCTGACCCAGCAGAGCGAGAGCTTCACCATCACCTGGATTCCTTGACAGACGTCTGTCAGCGATCTTCTTGAGTTTCTGCAGGAAAGATGGAGGAACAAAGAAAGATGAATTTCTGTGGATTTAAAGTAACCGACTTTCATTTTCAGTGACTTTCTCAAACCAAGATTAAAAAAATATTTAATGTCTAACTGAAGACATATGAGTACAGCAGCTCCCAGCCTTAAACCACAGAACAGGACTGATTCATGCTGGTTGGCAAGTATGAGAAAGGACAGCTGTGGGAATGATCCAGACTCCACTCCCTCAGTACTGTGTTGAGACGATGTGTGGAAACAGGTACACTGAGTGTGCTTTATCAGATTACAGCCAGGGTCTGTATGAAGGTGCAGGAGAGCCGGTTCAGCAGGTGGGAGCTTTCTCAAAATACGTGCAAACACCTTGTTTGTGTTAGTGATTTTTGGCCCTACACAGAGATAAAGGAGTAATCCTTTGATGGACAAATCAAATATCACAAAGTTTTCTGCAAAGGAAGGAGTCTAAAATCATCTTCCACCTGACAGATTAGCCTCCCTCTGACTTCACGTCCTGCTAATGAAAATGGTCCAGAGGTGCAGCAGACAGGAGACTTGGTCTCAGTAAATTTTGACCATAAGCCACTGATTAGACTTTAATCACATAACCTTTAGCGCTCACCTTAGCACAGAGTTTCTTCTCATATTTCTTCAGTGGTATCAGGAGACCCTGCAGACAGGACACAGGAGGCAGATTAATAACACAGATATAACTGATTGGTCATTAATAACATTCAAGTGTGAGTGTGTGTTCTGATTGTTTACTGCCATGTGGCCCTCTAGATTTGGGCTCATTTAGCCTGAATTCCTATTTTAGAGCAGGGGTGTCAAACTCATTTTACATGGTGGGCCAGATGCAGCCCACTTTAATCGTAAGTGGGCCGGATCAGTGAAACATATTTAACTGTTTTCCTACATGATGAAAGAAAAGGACCTGTGACAAAGAGGCAAATCTGTAATAGGATCATTTCATTGTTTAGTACCTAATTGCTTTGTGTGAATGGCCATAAGGGAGGTTTTTATCAGCAGTAAAAACTGTAACACTTATGAAAACACAGTTAAAAGTCCAGAATTTCTGCTTGTGCTTGTTTGTGGTGATCGGCAGATCAAACAAGTTAAGAATTATAAATGGCGTCAAGCGCACATTCAGGCCTGTGAGAGTCATTTAGGCAACATCCACACTGGCCTGGATAGATTTGAAATGGCGTTTTCTTCTGAAAACGCTCTGCGTCCACACTATCGTTTTCAGTCGTTTTCACAGGGTTGCGCATCCACAATGAAATGGCCAAAAACACTTATGTTCCTGTACTGTACATGCGTGAAGCGCAGGACGACTCGACCTGCCTCATTTCTGTCTGCTGTTTATTTACATTCCAGCTCTTTGAAACATCGTGCAAAATGTTGAGGCAAAGCACAAAGTCTTTTAAATGGATGAACAATGAGGTGGAGTTGTTGCTGCGAGAAACACAAAAGCCCAAACTTGCAAAAGCGAGTGAGAATTAAAGATTTTGAAGAAAAGCTATCAGGAAAAAAAAAAGCTTACAGTGAAGATGGATGGCCAAAACAGTGTGCTGGAAAAATGAGGACATTCTCGTGTAACACATGCTTCAAACACCTAGGAGACATCCAGGTGAAAGAGTAGCAGCTCTACTCTGAGCTCCTCATGAATGATAAAACTCCTCACCCCACCTCTAAGGCTAAGCCCTGGACACCTTTCAGAGGAGGGTCGTTCCTGCTGCTAGAATCGTTTATCTTATTCTTTCAGTCGCTGCCCACAACGCGTGGCTACAGGTGAAGGCGGACTAATCAGTAAACAAACAGAGTTGACTTCAAATTCAGCTCTCTCTTTACAACAACAAACCAGTACAGCTGCTGTGTCCACTGCTTTATTCTGGGACATGTTTTGCCCTTCAGGGCTCTGTGCTGGTCACGTGACAGAGATTTGAGGTCATGTGATTCACGTTTCAATTAATACTGGTTTTAATCGTATTTCATTCGATTGCTTTGCACCTCTTAACCAACCTTGGTGTAGTGAACGATGGCTTGAGCTTCATTTCTTTTGTGATGGTAATGAAAGTCACCAAAGCGCTGATGGATAGCTTGAGAAAGGCTTTCATCACACTCTGGTAACTTCACCAAGCACTGCTGGAAAATCTCCTCTGCCCTGAGAAACAAAGAGATGATCGTGATGATGACAAACATGCGCCGAGCAAAAAGACAGGAGTCACTGCTGCTTTCCACAGAGGAGTACCTTCTGAAATTCCTTTCCTCTGCATACAGCAGTGCCAGGTCAGCCCACGCAAGATGAAAGGACGGCTTTATCTTAACAGCCATTTCAAATTCACGAATACAAGAACGCCTCCAGTACCGCACCGCTCCTGTGGAGCCAGAAATCATGGTTTATCTCTGAGTTTGGGGATAACTGGACCTTTAGACATGCAGTATGTTTGAGCGTACTTTGGTTGCTGAAGGGCTTGTGGCTCTGCTCAGCAATCTTCTTCCTCTTGTAGCACAGCGCCAGCTGGTGGTGGATGAAAGATGACTGGGTGGTCCTCTTCAACGCTCGCTCCAACATATCAATAGACTCGTCCAGTTGATGCTGAAACAACATTTAATGTCATTTTCACAAAAATTAGTAAAAAACTAAAGAAGAATGCCTCAATCCTGGAAGAAGTTCCTCAACAATTACTGAATCTCCCGGAGGAACCCAGCCGAGGGTTTAATAAAGTTTCATCTAATCTAATCTGATCTGATCTAATCTAATCTAATCTAACAATTTAGTGGAAACATTAACTTCCTCTGTCTTCACTGAAGGAAGGAACTCAGAACCACTAAATTAAGCATAACAAACTTTAGTAATCTGTCTTTTCAGTCTCAAGCCTGATTCAGGTCACTGGTCAGAATAAAATAATACAGATTTTACTATTTCTGAATCAGGAGAATTCAGGAAGGTGAAAGTAGAGATAAAAGGACAGAAACAGATCAGAATTAGAGAATGGGAAACCCAGCCCAACCAGCATGGCTCATTTAAGAAAAGGCCAAGTTAGTCTTTAACAACGATCACAGATAATCTAAAATCTCCGTGGAAGCTAAAATGTACAGAGCTGCACATCTTTGACAGCCTTCTTTGGAGCTGATGTAGGGTCAGGGTGCATGCTTTACCATCTTTAAATAAAAGATCTTCATGGACCTGTGCACTGACTCTTATATTACATGACCCTGGAAGAATCACATTATCTGTGGTTGCATGAGTAGTAAGCATTTACAATATCCAAATTCAGACTTACATGATTACGAAAGTATTTTCCTACGTAGCGGCTGACATGAGGGTTATCAGGATCAGTTTTCAGTGCTTTCTTCAGCAGACCCTCAGCTTCTTCATATTTCTTATAGGCTCCGAGCTTCACGGCCAGCATGGACTGCAGAACAGCATCATCGGGGTTGAGCTCCAGGGCAAAGTGAAGCTGTTTGATGGATGGAGGCTCCTCAGTTTCCTGTAAATTTTCTAAAACCCACTGCAGATGAGAAACTGGTTAGTCTACTGTGAACTGCTGAGAACCACACCCCAATGAATTGCTGGGGGTTTTTTTTAGAAACTGATAAATTGGCTGTTTTTTAGAACAATATAAACATAATAAATTTATTAACTGATATCAAACTTATAAAACTGACCTCTTCTGTGCGAAAGAGGGCGATGGCGTAGCCGGCGTTCCACTCAATGTCATCAGTCTGTGTCTCAAGTGCTTTACGAAAACTGTCAACGGCTTGTAAGTAGTAAGATTTTGACAACTTGAGGTAGGTCCAGGCTTGTTCTCCGTAGACCTCTGGAAGGAGACTTCCTGATGAACCAGTGGGATACTTCACCTGCAGAGGGAGAAGGTTCAGCTGCAGTCAGAGGTTCAGAAGCATGTGATCTGTAACATTTGATCTGATTGGTGTACATACCAGTATGTCCTCGACTTTCTTACAGTAGCTTTGTGACTGTGCAAAGTCTCCAGCATGATATTTCAGCCAGGCCATGTCTCCATACGTCACAATGAGCCGCCTCTCACTCTCATCCCCATGACGCTCCCTGATGGTCTCCTCTGATTGGTTTAAAAGTGACAGCGCTTCCTCTCGTTGATTCTGAAGATACCTGAGGACCATCAACACATGCTTATAATTAAATCATGTTTTTCTGGAATCATACTTCAGATGTCTACACCTGGCCTGGTCTTCAATAACAGCCCTGCAGCAGGTCTTTATTTGTTGACATTTAGCTAAGGTTCTAGACCCCATGGGTGTTAAGATAAATACTCTACCTGCATTTCCACCAAAATAATCATGCAAACAAGTTTTAGGAGGCAGATTTATATTAAGATCGTACCCACATACAGGATAGGTGGGTACTGTCAGGAAATTCAGCCACAACAACTGACTGATACAATCCATACTGTTTGAGATCAGTTCATATCATGGATCACCACTTCTACTGTCTCCTGGAGTGCTGACTATCTGTCAGAGAGGTCTCAGTTTGTCTGTTGTGGTGATTAGTATAGATATAGATATATATTAGATATAGATACTGGGGCACCAGAGGGGGCAGTCCTATCACCATTTCTGTTTACCTTGTGCTCCTCAGACGTCCAGTGTAACAGTTAAACATGCTACCTGCAGAAGTTCCCTGATGACACTACAGGGGTTGGGTGTATTATGGAGTACAGGGAGCTTGTGAGGAACTTTGTAAAGCGGTCCAAAATAAATCTCCTCTCTTTGAATGTCAGCAAGACAAAACAGATTGTGGTTGACCTCCAGAGGAAAAAAAAACTGTGACTAGGTTCATCCACACGATCATCAGTGCCAGAGATGGAGCAGGATCAACAAACTAATCCGTAAGAGTGGAAATATCATTGGTTAGAATCTGGAGGTGTTTGACACATGGAGGGTCACAGGTCACTGAACAAACTGCTCTCCATCATGGACAACCACTCTATCTATCTATCTATCTATCTATCTATCTATCTATCTATCTACCTACCTACCCACCTACCCACCGACAAGATCAGCCTGTTGCTATGTTGCTGGCAGTTGCATCTCGCCAGTAGTTAAATTAGTTAAATTACCCAAAAGTAATTTTTCCCACTGCTGTGGAAACTGTACCTGACATAAGCCAAGAAGCTGTATGATCGAGCCACTGCCCCGCGCTGGCCGAGCTGCAGTTTTATGTGGTCCTGTAGTCGAGTGCTGAGGTTCTTCAGGTCCACGTCCTTCTTCAGATCCCAGGTGAAGTGACACTGCAGCTGCTGCAGCCTCCTGAGCAGAGCGCTGCTACCTTCACTTTAAGATGATCACAATGAAAAACAAACTAAGTTACCTTTGCATGTCAGAGACTGCACTTTGTTTGTTTTTACTTTAATCTGTACTTCAGCTTTTACTGGAGTATTTTTAACACTAGTACTTCTACCACCTCGCCTAGTAGTAGTAGTACCAATATTTGTAGTATTTAGGGTAGTTTTCGAAAGTCGGAAATCAGCTGTGAAGCTAATGCGAACTCACGTCATGTTACAGGAAACAGTCCTCCTCTTCCTCAAAGTACACACCGATGAAGATGAAGAAACGATTATGCGCCGACTGATCGGTCACTGAGTGGTCGTTCAGTGAGAAACGCTGACCTCAGATCAATCATTTACAGATCAATGGCTGATCAGTGATCTTTGGAGACGCTCTCAGCTGAGATGCAGAAACGAAACCTAACGTCCCCTCGTGGTGCCTTCAAGTACCTCTCATATAAAACAGAAAGCCCAGCCTTCTCGTCGGAAAGCTTTCCTCCTTTCTAAAATATGCGCCTTCCGTCTCCTAACATAGTTTATATTTATGGCCATTAAGTTCTCGAGAGGACAGGAGAGGAGAGGATGAGCGATCTGAGCCGTCAGCCTTTTACCTGTTTTCAGCGAGGCCCTGAAGGCACCACGAGAAGTGTGTGTGGTTTGTGTGACAAAGGTGAGAGCTTCACAGATCGGTCCACGAACTCTTCGTGTTCAGTCAACACTTTGCTGTGTCTAAAGAGGAGGAGGTCTCTGTTTGCTCCAACATGAGGTCAGTTTGCCAAACCTCTGATCAATAATCGATCATTTATCACAAAGTGAACCACCTGATGGACTTTAAATGCAGCAGTAGTTTAGCTTACCTGGCGCTCAGGTGCACGCTGAGAGATACAAAGTAACACAGTCTGTCTACCTGTGCATGTAACAGGGGACTGATATCAGAGGAAGAGGAGAAAGTGGACATTAACAAATTATAAACCTTGTATGTGAAAATAATAACTGGTGCTGCAGTAATCAATTATTTTATTAATCAAATATTCTATCAGTTATGTAATTGATAAATCAAATAAGAAATACTTTTGTCTTATTAATGAGTAATAATAAATATTTAAACGAGAAAAACAAAAATGTGTTTTTATAATGAGCTGCTCGTTGGTTTCATATTTTTGAAATGTTAATGTTTGATTAACGGATATATGACATCACTGTTTTTACAGCCACAATAATATGGTCTGTTATCACACACACACACACACACACACACACACACACACACACACACACACACACACACACACACACACACACACACACACACAGAGAGAGAGAGAGAGACATTCACATTATATGTGTTTAAAGATAATGTTCTGATCATTATTGAGCATATTTAACTATCCAGTAAATTCACACATGAATCAGAATTTTATTATTGTTCAAAAGTACAATGACGAGTTAGAGACGCCCATCGTTATCTTCTCAAACTCAGACATGAGTAAAAAGGTTGATGATGGATCATCTTGAGGTGACTCCCTTGTTACTTGTCACGGGTTGCACTAACACTTTAACCTCAGGACTCTGACCCTTCAGTTCTTGTGCAGTCAACCTTTTGTTTGTTGTTTCATGATCATGCATAGAGTCTCTGTACAGTGGCTGAACAGTGTCAAGCAAACAGTCTCAGGTCCTGGAGAGCAATGCATGGCACTGCACTGAGGAGTGCACAGAGTGCTGCACAGTGCTGCTTGGAATGCACTTCATTCATTCTACTACCAGCCTAAACTTCCCAAAATCCACACACTTAAGCCCTGTTTGCTCACAACTACCTAGCATGTACACACAAGTCCATGTTCCTGTTTACCTTCTTCAGTGCTCACCTCTTCAACAATATTAATTCCAGACCATGAACACTGGTAACTGGAAAAACACGGGCAACTGATGCATCTAACATCACTAACTAGACATCTTAACACTGGAATGTGCTCAAATGAGTTAAACGAGAACAAATTGTTTGGTCTCATATCCAAAAATATTTTACAGAACAATATCAAAAATATTCCACAAGTACAGACCTGTGTATCACAACAATAGCTGTCCCCTAACACAAACTCTGTGTTTGTGTCTCACTCCACATCTAAGGTTTCTTCTGGTTCCTCAGTGTGAGATTCAAACCACAGGTCTGCTTCACATCACTGATTTCACTGATTGGTTGATCACACAAAGTGAATTTTCTCAATGAGAGGAGCTGGGAGGTCTGGGTGAGCTGACATGTGCTGGTCGTACAAACAGGATCCTCAGGTGTGTCAGAGCACTGAGTGAGCCTCGGTTCAGCCAGTCC